>NC_079914.1:10003526-10093526 GCF_024868665.1 Triplophysa rosa
ATAAATTAGCCTACCTGACTTTGAGGATACTCTTTGTGCCTTTTATGTTTGTGTGTTTTCTTGGGAAAGGCGGCGGGAATTGTGTGATGGTTGTGTGGAAGTGGGGTGAAGGGGAAAAAGATAGGAAGAATTCCAGACAGATGGACAGTTCAAAAGCAAACAAGGTTCTCATTACTTTGCGCATTGAGCTGGAATGGCGTCCTCCAACTTCCACTTCTTTTGTTCTGTGGTCCTGTTTTTTTGTACAAGAAATGAGCATTAGCTATCACTTTCTATTTAAAGTAGGATTTGAGGAATGACAGACATTTATTTGTAAAAATGTTTTAATGGAAATATGAAGGAAATAGACACCTTTAGAAAATGTGTCTCTCACAGGACCTGTCTTCTATTATTGAAGGGAAAGTTCAGCAAAAATAAAGATTCTTTCATCATTTAATCACCCTCGTGTTATTCCAAACCTGTACGATTTTTATTTCTTGCAGAACACAAAAGAACGTTGGTAACCAAACATCACTGACCCCTTTGATTTCCATTGTATGACCCCAAAACCACCTAAACATTTCTTAAAATGTCTTCTTTTGTGTTCCATAGAAGAAAGAATCATATACAGGTTTTGAACCACATGAGGGTAAATAAATGATGACAGAATTTCTTATTTTGAGTTGAACTTTTCCTTTATATTCTCTTATATTATGCAGGAGTGGTCTTTCACTACCGCACTCCTCACAACCGCTACGCGCTCACCTTTGACGATGCCAAACGGGTTTGTTTGGAAAACTCCGCCGCGATCGCCACACCCGCCCAGCTGCAGGCCACCTTTGATGATGGCTATGACAACTGTGATGCCGGTTGGCTGTTGGATCAAACTGTGAGGTCAGCATATCCTTTCTAGCGACTCAAGAGACATGGGTGTATTTAGCATTAAAACAGTGTTTGACTGTAGAGCTTTGGCTGTATGTTTATGTAATTCAGTTTCCAAGTTTATAATCTCATTTTCATATCATATTCAACTCTTATGAAACTATTACTTTGTAGATCAGTCGATCTTTTAAACTTCGAATAATTTTGATGATAAATTGACTATTCAAGTTTTGAAATGAAAATCCCCCTTCATGAAACAGAAAATCAAATGCGCATGAAATTCTTGCTCACAGCAACCTAACAATATACTGTAATATGATTTATTAAAAAACGAATAGCTGCTTTATTATGTGTTGGCCTTATAAGAGCGTATCGCTGTTGAAGACCTGCCATCTCCAATCCCATCTTCGGGGCTGAATGTCAGGCCGGCTATTGATTTCAAAATTCATATCTACCACGTATTGTCAGCTAGTAATTGAGGCGAGAAGGGCCCGTCCTCACCGAATGAAAGCAGGATCGGACTTTTTTGCCTGGGCGAGCTCTAATTGGGCCATCTCCAGAGAAGCTTTCCTGTGAAGACGCAAACGTGCAGTTAGTGCAAGTACATAGAGACATCAGAGATCTCTGGGCGGAGATTGAAAATATGTGGGCCGTTTTAATGGTTTTATGTTACTCACTCTAATATTTGGGCTGGACTTGAGAAGATGCAGGACGACCCCCCATGCACTACTTTCCTCCGAGGCCCAGGAGTGCCATGCATAATCACTTAATCAGACTCTCATCTCCGCTTTTCCAATCTATGTGCTTTAGAGTAACTACACAGGCAGTGTCTTTCACATTTATTCATATTCCTCAAAACAATTCTTTCTCAGGTACCCCATCCAGTCTCCACGACCCGGCTGCTACGGCGACAGGGAGGACTCCCCCGGCGTGAGAAACTACGGCATCCGAGCCCCCGATGAGATGTTCGACGCCTACTGCTTTGCAAACAACATACAAGGTAGGTACAGCCTTCTGTTACATCACCTCCAAGCTCGGTGTCTTTAAATGTCCTCGCGAGCCATGTCCCAGACATGTACCTGCCCGTGTCTCAACTCCCTGAGCATCTAAGTAGGTCACCATCCTTTCAGCACAGCCTCGCGGTTTATGTCAGAATGGGTACGGCATTACACGCTCCTGTTTGCAAGGTGCATGTCAGTGTATTCTGAGGAGGATTTCACGCAGAAACATCAGCCGGGCCTCCTGCCAAGAGTTTTTATTCTAAAGCGACATTTTTTCATGTTTAATGCTTTGCTAGTCACGCTGATAAAGAAGGCCCCATGCTGGACAGAGATGTTTAGTTATAAGGTTTATTTATAGTCTTCATCAAGAATGTTGTAAGCAAACGTGCTTCTGAAAAGAACGGGAATGGAAATGTAGCACATATCTTAAAATAGTAAAAGTAATTTCATTCAACTAAAGTGAATTCATAAGTCAAATTAGACCACTAAAGATAAAACGTCCAATATACCTGAATACACTCAATATGTTCTTTTTAAAATGAACGTATCTAACATTTTCTCTCTCCCTCCTGTTTTACAGTACCCTCTCTCACGCTCTCTAATTCGTCTTTACAGGTGAGGTGTTTCACACCAGTGTGCCAGAGAAGCTAAGCCTGGCCTCTGCCTCCATTCACTGCCACACTCTCGGAGGTCAGCTGGCTACGGTCGGGCAGCTCTACCTTGCCTGGCAGGCAGGTTTAGACCGCTGCGACCCCGGCTGGCTGGCCGATGGCAGCGTGCGTTACCCTATCAACCTGGCCCGACGTAACTGCGGGGGAGATGAACCAGGAGTTCGAACTCTTTATCACAACCCCAACCGCACCGGCTTCCCAGAAACTACCGATCTATTCGATGCCTACTGTTACCGAGGTTTGCAACTTTGCTCTTTATATACTTTATAATCAGAAAGAAAGATTGTATTTACGGGGTCAAATCTGAAAGAAAAAAACAAGTCCAAATGCAAACTAGTGTATAGATTTCAGCATATATTCATGAAGATTTTTATTATCCTGGAGAGTCATTCATTTTTTTGGTCACTCTGAATATTTACTCCATTAATAAGTTTCTTTTTCCCATTCTCTCTCATTTTGCTCACTATGTCATCTCATAGTCATACACATTATTATAGCATGTTTCAGAATTATTTATATTCAGTGACACCCAGAGACTCGCCTTGGTGTCACCAACATCTGCAGTGTAATCCATGACGGTTCCATTCTCAGAATTGTTTTATATCAAGGACTTCTTTATAGATTTCTGCTTTGTAGTTTCTTTCGATCAATACTGTCATCTGAAGACATTAATGAGAGTTTCTTTCTCTGTACTTTCAGAGCAGCCGATGTTACTCCACCAGACCCTGGAAACCGATTTTAACACTTCAAGCGAAGAAGAGGTCCAGCTCCAAAGAAACAGAGCCTTTCCTGAACCTTCCACCTGGACCGGTCTGGTCGATCTTGAGAAGGAAGATTTCAAATCCATTATAAACAATGAATCCTCTGAAATCTCAGAGGAGCATGTTGTCATCCACCTCAGGCCTAAAGAGCAGTACGTTGACTGGAAAGACGACGGCTTCAAGGATGCTGCAGAGAAACAAGAGAACCTTCAAGGGGGCTCGGCGAGAGAGGAAACCGACGAGAACGACGGCGTGATGGGAGCCGATGCATCTCCCGACCCCTCTTCTATCACACCATCCTCCTCCACACAAGCTCAAACCAGCAACAGCATGATCGCCAACTTTGTGAACTCAATCATGAAGCCATTGAGGTATTGGATGGGTACTGGAGATACCGAGATACCAGCCACGGAGTCCAGCATCTTCAAGGGAACCTCAGAATTGGCCCCACTTGCCTGGACAAAGCCAAGCAGAGGGAAACCAAACAAGGGTGGTGTTGGTAATGCCATCTTGGAGCCTGATACTAAGGAACATTCATACAATCCCACCTCAAGAGATCCAGAGGAGGAGCTCCTGGAGCAGGAAAGAGAGGTGGTATTCGTGGCTGCACAAAAGAGCCAAAGTAAATCTGAAATGGAACCATCATATTCACAGAGCAACAGCTTCACTGGGACATTCACAGGTAAAAGTGCTACATTTTTATCCTGTTTTATTTAAAGGTGGTATTCTTTTAAACTTCTATTTTGAACGTGAATAACAAATAATGTGGAATTACCAGAGAGTTCTCTTTTCCCTTCTGCATGAATATGATCCAATATGTTACAGTGTCTTAAAGGAGTAGTTCACTTTCAAATTACATTTTCATGATAATTTACTCACCCCCATGTCATCCAAGATGTTTATGTATTTGTTTCTTTAGTCGAAAAGAAATTAAGGTTTTTGATTAAAACATTCCAGGATTTTTCTCCATATAGTGGACTTCAATGGACTCCAAAGGGTTGAAAGTCAAAATTACAGTTTCAGTGCAGCTTCAAAGGGCTTTAAACGATACCAGACGACGAGTCTTATTTAGCGAAACGATCGGTCATTTTCTAAAGAAGAATTTTCATTAAAGCTACAAAACACACTCAAAAAACTGTTTTTTGATGCTGTTCACTTAACTTGAACAAATCACTTTCATTTAACTCAATTGTATAGGTTTCTAGCTCAAACTTGCACTAAAAAAAAGAAGCTCTTTGGTTGAACATAATTCAATCATGGACAGTGGTTCCACATGTTTGAGTCATGTTTTCTTAACATGAAATTAACATGTAGAGAGAACATGAATGAATCAAGTAAACTCAAATTAACATGTAGAGAGAACATGAATGAATCAAGTAAACTCAAATTAACATGTAGAGAGAACATGAATGAATCAAGTAAACTCAAATTAACATTAATGTTAATGTTTTTTAAATAGCCTGGAAAGTTTTGTATGCAAACTTGTGCTTATATAAAATAGAAATTAAATGTAAAATTAAATTAAATTAAATTAAAACGGTTGAAAATTAGATGCAATAATTAGAAAATGAAATATAATAATAGTAGCAATAAAATGTAATAAACGCTGCAGAAGACACCATGGCGTGGCAATAAAATGAAGGGGGCCCTTGGGTTCGCTATAGCCCCAGGGCCCAATGTGTTCTCAATCCGGCCCTGCATGCATGTCCCTATTACCTGACAGATATCACTGAAATAGGTGTCTTGAAATATCACACCTGTCTATGTGGCAGCACCAGACTCAAAAGTGAATGCAGGCGGCGGTCAGATGTCTTTTTTTGACCAATCTAAAGACTTTGAGGCGCTCACTGCCTGTCAGTCATATTGGACATTGAAGGGGGCAGCTCATGAATCAGTTTGTTGGTTGGCAGTTTGTCTTGCGAGAACACCGTGTTGCTAATGTTACTTTTGACAGCTTATGTCATAGCATCTATACAAGGCAGTGCTGGGATTTTTTTTACTTTTCTCACATGTGACATTGCGATGATTCTCTGCTGCTTTCCATGCTTTTCTATGCAACTGTCTCCAAGTTTGGCTGCGTGTGAGTGATTTTCCAGAGTTTGTCTTTTCACTGGAATATGTAGAAGGATAGATTTATAATGTTTTGGAAATCTTATTAAATATGCCATTTAGTTTAAGGTCTATGTATTGCCAGGATGAATGCTCTTGGTTTCTATAGCATCTGGTGAAGTTGCATTTCCGATTTCCATTGTTTCTGAAAGAACAACAACATGACAGGTGCAGAATGACTTCGAAATTGTTCATGATTCCTGAGACACGTTCACTCAGAGGTGGAGGTTACCACCCATACACAGCCTGTTGTTTGTTAGACGAGAGCGAGAGAGATGCTACAGAGGTCACTGCACTAAGATTTATTCCTACCTTCTCTCCTCGAGGGCTTTTAACGGATATCGATGCCTCTTATATCCATGCCAAGTACAGCAGCATTTCTGGTAGTAGAAAGCAAAACTGGCTCCAGCCTCTGCACATTTGGAACATCACAAGCCTAAGGCTGGGATTGAAGCATGTCTAACTGGTGTGGTTTTAGTGCAGTGGGTTATGGCACTGGTCCGCGCTCAAGTCATCATCGGCACAAATATCCTCCCCTCGAACCAGATTCAACAGGGAACATGAATGTTTAATGGGGGGTGAAAATCCAGCTTTAGTCAGCATGCATTATTTAAATCCGAATCTAATTAATGTGCTTCAGCTGGACCATTGGCACAGCCGCAAACTCCAGGTCTCACCCATTTAGAGAGCTTCCATCTGAATGTGATGTGTGATTATTATCAGGGACTGAGAGAAAGAAAGAGTGTTTGTTTAAAGACACTCGGGGTGGAATATAAAACTCTGCAACTGATGCTGGATAAAGAGCTGTTTCCGTTTCATGTTTTTTGTCTGGCAGAGGTCATTTGACTGAGTTGGGATTTCACCCTTCACTGGGTGCTGCCCCGTCTCCTCTCTTGTTCTAAATTTCATTTGATGGAGGATGTAGGGAATTTAGAAATTCACCTGGTGACTTATGCTGTGCTTCGGATAGCTTGGAACCTTGAACTTAGTTTACTTTGACTTTGATCTATTTGTCTGTCTGTCTGTCTGTCTGTCTGTCTGTCTGTCTGTCTGTCTGTCTATCTATCTATCTATCTCCGTCTGTCTGTCTATCTATTGGTCTGCTCTTTTTAGTGAAAACATTTTCTGTTCATGGTTTTTCTGTTCAACTCATAATTGGCATGAGAAAGCAAAATTGACACCTGATTGTCTTGAACACTTTGAGGTTGGAGAATTTCAAGTGTGTTTCCACCTACGACTCCGATTGTCTGGAACACAGCACAAGTCTTTTAGAAACTCTCTGTCTGTGGCCTTAAGTCTCAAAAACATTCAAAAACTTTGAATGTTAAGCCGTTCTTGTTTTGAACTGTGAATAAATTCTCAAATGGAAAAAAACTTGATATGCCCCTTCCGAAATCAAGACATGCTCTGTGTTCAAGGACCTCTTCAACACAGAAATTTCACCTTGATTTGCCTGATGCGTTTCCTATGCAACTAAAAGTATTCAAACTTGTGTGTTCAAGCAAGTTCTTGATTTACTATTCTATGCCTTTTCGCTTCGTAAAAAAAACTGTCTTCAGTACCACTGCAGTCTGAATATACTGTACATTGACTGGACACTAAGGCAGATTTACAAATGTATGAATGCACATACGCAAGAAAACATCAAGCAAAGCAAAAAATATACAAAAGAACATATGTTACTTAAATATAAAACAGTGAAAATGTCATAAGACAGAAGGTTTTGGGTCAAACTTCATGGAACACATTTTGTAATTGGAAGTGAACTGACTTTATATTTTACCTTTATTAAAGATGATCATGGGACCATTCAAAAAATTACAAAGAAGTTCTAAAAGACGTCTATTATAATTTTTGCTGATGTCATTTGATTTTAAATTCATATATATTCAAAAATCCAATAAAGATTAAATATTCCGTTCCATTTTGTTTGCTGTTTTTTAATGCGTTAAAGGCGCAGTTTTTGATTAACAGCGGCCACTAGCGTTGTCATATAGATTTGCCACGAATCGCTGTCCAAACACGACGGTGGACACCACAGTACAAAAAGATGTCGTTCTCATGTTGACGCAGGGAAAAGATTTTGCGGGCATTAGAACGACTGTAGAAAGAGTTATGACTTATGTATTAAATAAAATAAAAGGTTTGTGGATTTCAAGTTTAAAAAGAAGGACAAAAGTCAGGCAGGAGCTAGGACGTGCATTAATATTATAAAGACTTTCCAGCAGAGACGCGTTAGGACCCGCGGTACTGAGGCTTTTAGCAGAGATACTCATGGTGATACTTTCCAGCAGAGAGACATTGGAGAGAAAGATCGTCTCAAAATCACCCCCGAGGAGTTTGCTTTGATTCGGATTAGTATGTGAGTAACATAGGAGAGGAAGAGAAAACGCGCGTTGTAGAGTTGTTTGTCCGTTTAGGGCTGCTGTACAAAACATGGTGGCGAATTCAATGTATAGGCCCGCTCTGTATGTAGATATAAACAGCTTATTCTAAGGTATTACAAACTTAATGGTTCATTACGTAAGGTCTTTATACACCTCTGAAGAAATAGTTTTGTGTATTATATTGCATTTCTGTCAATAGATCCTCCTAAAAACGCCGTATTGTTCCTTTAAAATAACATCTACATTTGCATCACTGCAGTAATTATAAAAAATTCTTAAGTCTACAAATACTGTCAGGCCACCTTATGTGGGTCATTTATCTTTTGCTCCCCGTTGTTATATCCTGTCATCTTTTATTGTTATAATCGATTTAATTTATTGTTTTTTATTACAGCTGTAAATGTTTAATACCGCTACAGTTGTGTGACTGCAGAGAGCAATTAGTTATTCATATCATTAATTGCTCAATTACTTGGTTATGTAAATTGCACCACGTCCATGTGACATCGCAACAGCAGCGTCCTGAATATTTCATTGTTCTTTAAATATTTCATCATGTGCATCGAGCATATGCTCTGTGAATACCTATTCTCATGATTAAAATGCTAAACGCCGCTTGTTGCCTTTAAGGCACATCATGTCATATCACCGAGAAGTAATCTGAATTATCCATGCACACGTGTTTTAAAGACGTCGCAATAAATACTTAAACATAAAATGCGCAGGAACCGCATCAAGTGAGCCTAATGTCTGTGGTCAATGGCTTTGTTTTGCATGAAGATCTGTGGTTTTGAAGCGATCTGATATCTCTTGTCAGACAGCATAGTCAATCTGAGGTATCTACATTGGTTGCTATAGTAATGTCAGGAGCGTCAGCACAATGTCAACAGACTTCCTCACACAATAACCGAGAGCATCTGTCAGTGTGGAAATAGTAGGATGAAAAGCTGAAAAGTATGTGTCTACTGATAAATCATGAAATGGATTGCTATGCTGAATTGAGAGCGAATAAATATGAGGTATTCATGATTATATGATGGATGCTAAATGTTTATGTAGAATTAGATTAATTTACTGTGTGGAAGCAATACACTCAATGCACGGCCACTTCCGCGTTTACACTCAGGGGGCGAAAACACATCCGCTGCCCCAAGAAAGCCATTCATCTCTACCTAGAGCTGTGAACATGACAGAGGAGAAGATTCATATTTGTACTCGCTGCTTGCACAAAATTTGCCGGATTACAATAAATGATATTCGTCAGCATTGTGAGACTGTCAGCTGCCCCCCTGTCAATTAAAATGGAGAAGTACTTCAAACTACGTTTAAAAACACATGGACAGCTTGGATGCTATTGCTATTAGCATGTAACACATAACGTTAAGGCTGGATAACACTGAATGGCATCATCTTTACACGGAGTTTATCAAAGATTTTCAGCCCTTAAATACCTTTACCTTTAAACAACAAATTTGTATGAATCTGACCAGATATCAATAACACAGTTCCCGGTAAGACACATCTGTCATATGGCTCTAATATGCAGGTTTGCTGTAATGAAACAGACATCGCTTGGCTCATAAAAGGTATATTGTTTAAATACTGAATCGGTTTTTAATTTGTTGTGTTATACAATTCACCTTAAGTTGATGACATTGATTTTTTAAAATAAATTTTAACGTTCTCACTTACCTCATTGTTATGTTGCGAGTGTGATTTTCAAATCATTAATACTAGGCTATATGTATTTTCTCAGCTCCCAGTCAGAATCAGATGACAGGAGATCAGGGAGAGGACGACATGTTTCAGAATTATGATGAAGTCAGAGAAGACACAAAATTTAGGAGCAGGACACACCAAAGGATAGCTGTGACCTAAAGCTTTTTGTAAATAATTTTGTGAAGTTTTCCAAAGATCACAGACAAAGTAGTACTGTTAACCACAAGAAATATGAGAAATGGTTAAGAGCCGGGATAACATGAGAAGAACAGGGACATCTTTTGAAATAGTAGTGAGCATTTTTACTGTGTATTGTGAGAATTTCATATAGTCCATTCATTTTAATCATTTTAAATATTTTACTTTACAATATTCCAATATGAAACCTTATTTAAATCAAAAGCATTTGTTTGACGTATTTAATAGTTTTTGTATTTGCATTTTACCAGACAATTTCTCTGTATCAGTTATTATACAGTATACTTACTATTATTAAGCTTACATTAATACATAAATAAATAGTTACACACAAAAAGTACACACTAAGAACTAAGATATGGATGACTGCACAAGCACATATAATGCATATTACGTACAGAAACAAATATGTACAGTACATTAATGTCGAAGTATATATTTACATTATTTTTATTTACATCACAATTTGTACAAATAAAACCAAATTTATGTATCCACAGTGTTACGTTTATTCTTTAGCATTAGCTAACGCTAGCGTTTTCACCAATAGACCATATGATCTTCAGTAGCTGACGTGCTGTGGCTCAATCACATCTGCACTCTTAACGTAATGACAACAAATTGTAGTACCAGTTAAGGTTTAAATCCTTACGTGTAATAATGTAAATCCATGCTCGGAACATTATTAAATCTCTGTGAAGCTTCATAAAACGACACAGCCATGCCTGACGGAACCACAGTCACGTGTGTATTTAAACGCTGCAGGTCATGACTAAATTAAAGTTTTGTATTATAGCACCGTTACACGTTTAATATATAGCATTTTAACAATACGATGTATTTCACTAATCTATATTACGCGTTAATTCCCCCAAAACGAGCTGGTAAAGCACATTTGCTATGGGTGAATACAACCCGGAAGCTTTCCCGCCCCCTGAGATTTTACCGGAAATACGTAGGCAGCACTCCATGCATTGAGTGCATTTGCATCTGGTTTGTCAACATAAAATTTAAGGTTTTGTGAATTTCAGAAACCAAACAACCTTTTTTCTGACTGTCTGCAGTCCAGCCTTTGAAAAATAATGTTCCGCACCTCAAGGGAACACTGTGTTTAGTCATGGTGACCGGCACTCTTCTTGCTCTATTAAGGATTAGTTTAGCACTAAGCACTGCTGAAACTAAGCAGAGAACAGTGCAAAGATGCTTCATGACATAAATCGAAACGGATGTATGTGCAGAAATGTGATGATTTGAGTGCATTATTCTGTCTAGATTTACTAGCATTGCAAAATACCGGTCAACCGTTTTAGAAGGCTTGAGTGAAACGTTTCTCATTATGTTCAAAAGGTTTTGATCTAAAGGTGTATGCTTAAAGGGATACTTCGCCCAAAAATGAAAATTCTGTCATCATTTACTCACCTTCGAGTTGTTCCAAATCTGTATAAATTTCTCTGTTCTGATGAACACGAAGAAAGATATTTGGAAGAATGCTTATAACCAGACAGATTTTGCCCCCTATTGACTACCATAGTAGGAAAAAATACAATGGTAGTCAAAAGTGCCCCAGAACTGTTTGCTGTCCAACGTTCTTAAAAATGTCTTCTTTTGTGTTCAACAGAACAAAAAAAAAAGATTAAGTAATTTTTCCTACTATGGGAGTCAATGGGGGGCAAGATCTGTTTTTTGAATATTGATACAGATTTGGAACAACTCGAAGGTGAGTAAATGATGACAGAATTTTCATTTTTGGGTGAAGCATCCCTTTAAATGTCTGAAATTATATTTGTTGAAAAAAATATTAGTGTGCAAATAGAAACTTTTTCATTACGAACTGAAATTTGATTTAATAAAAATGTCTTTAAAATGGATGACTTAATAGCCAATAAGAGCACAGAATAAAAGCATCTCAGGGTGAAACCTCAAGAGGCTTTTTGATAAAATGCCAAAAGAACATGTCTACAAATTCTAGACAAAAGATAACTTCACTGAAAATGCTAAAATATAACAAGCTTTATTTTCCTGTTGTGTTATTCTACAGTTTTGCCTACTATTTTTTCTAAAATGTGGAAAGAATATGAATATGTGAGTAAGTGTTGTAAAACTTTTGACTGGTGGTGTACATAGTTAAGTAGTATTAGAATAGATGTAAGGCAAATTCATATTGACAAACGCCAACAAATCTTATATCTTACATGTCGGAGCACTGCCCACTAGGCTATCAGATTGGTTTTTACATCTTTTTTTGGGACAGGGCAGTATAGCGCTGATAGGATAGCGCTGGGCAGAGATAGGGGAGCAGGTACGGCAAAGGACTCTCGATGTCGCCGTGAGTGCGTTGGCGCTATATGTTGTTCTCATGTTCAATAGGAGTTTATTGAATTGTGGAACAAATAAACACAAAAATATTTTACTGTACTACAGCACTCAGTTACTTTCTAAGGAACAATGCTTTCTTCATTTTCTTCAAACAGAAAATACATAAATCTTATTCTGTATCCCATCAATGTCATCAAAACACAGAGGGAATAAAAAGGCTACACGTATTTCTTTCAAAACAAATGTAAATCTCTGTCCTGCTTTCCTGCTGGAGTCAATTTCTACCCTCGGGGACAAAAATAGGGGTCACTTTAGCTATGCTTTTTCCTTTGTTAGAAGATACAGTAGGTGCGAGACGGATAGATTAATTGCTGGGTACCTCCAGGGCATTGAAGGATAAATAATGACGGTTCTATACCGAGCGACTCGCATTAAAGTTAATTACCGCAGATCTGGGGTGGGATTTAACATATTTTGCTCACTAATTAAGCATACATTTAAACGAAATGATCTCCTCCCCTCATCATGTTAATCACAGCGTGTTTTCGTCCCCGCAGGAGCAATTGGATCGGGAACGGAAGATACGACCGTTTCTTCAAGTCTCTTGTCGGCTGAGAGCAACTTCCGTGCAGCGTCGATTCGGAGCGGTCAACAATCGTGGATGCGAAAGTCCTTGAAAGGCTCAAAAATCAGCACTACAGGAGATAATGAGCAGTTTATATCTCAAACCAGCAGTCCGATGGAAGCCAAAGGAGGAGGATTGGAGATCATGACCATTCCTGTTTTCAAGAACAACCCTGAAAACTTCTCCGGGGACCTGAATGAGGATAGTTACACAGTTCCCAAAGGTCCTTCGCCGCGATTATCCACGGAGGATGGAAAGGACGCTGAGGGAAGTGGAGGGAAAGAGTTAGCGTTCATCCTCGATAGCCAACTGAAAGAAACTGATCAATCCACTGACCACAGCCTTCCTCTGGAGACCACTGTCAGATGGCAGCTCCAGACGACTCGAGCTAGAGAAGAATCCAGTTCTTCTGAACCCGAGCATGAGGAAGCCAAAGGTGAAATTCTGTATGTCCATAATCCTATCGAGAAGCCCATTGGCGAAAGGAAGCAAGGTGTAAATTTGACAGACGCACCGGAAATAGACACTTCCATGCCAAGCCCTGTTACAGCTGCTATCGTTTCGGGACAGGACGAGCTAGAAAACCCCTCGACAACCCCGTCTGGTGATGTCACCACTACTGAAAGTGTACTGTGTACTCCCGATCCAGCTGTTTCAAGCACGTGGCTGCCTGTGGTTCAAGAGGAAGAAGGTTATACAGAGGTTACCACAACAATGAATGAATCTGAACTGAAGATGACTCATAATACAGTTCAACCAACAAGTCCAGGTACTACGGATCCTTCACACCGGGCTGAGTCCAGGTCTGGAGTGTCAGAGTCATTTGTGTTGGCTAACAGATGGAGAACTTCTGAACTGAGTCCTACAGACGAGCCTTTGTCTGAGTCCACTGGAAGCTCAGAGAGAGATAGAGTAAACAAAACAGAGGCTGTTGAAGAAACAAGCATGTCCAAAACCTCAGGTACACCTGACTTGCATACATATCACACGATCATGTTCTATGCTATTTTATTTCTTTTTTCTGTCCTTTCTTCCTCTATTTTTCTTCTTTCTTTTGTTCTTTTTTCTTTGTTTTTCTCCTTTCTTTGTCTTCCTTCTTTTTGTCTTATTCTTCTTCTTCTTCTTTCTTTCTTTTTTGTCCTTTTTATTCGTTTCTTATATGCTTCATTTTTTTCTTTCTCTTCCCTTTCTTTTGGTCCTTTCTTTTTCGATTTTTTTTCTTTATTTATAATTTTCTTTGTCTTCCTTTCCTTATTTTTGTCCTTTCTTTCTTCATTTTCGTGCTTCATTTTCCTGCATTCCTGCTTTTTTCCTTCTTTCTTTTACTGCTTTGTTTTTTATTTTTTTTATTCTTCTGGATAGGGTTGCACCAGCCATTCGTAAGTTCTTTCTTAAATGTGAACGTAAAGTCCACACTAGAGGCTTAGTAACTACTAGCTAGTTTGTAACTAACTCTGTACGTTATTAGCTAGTAGTTTGTAAGCTCTCCGTAAAGTAATGCGTAGTTGCATAATATGACATTTACCTTCAACAGTCCAATAGCAGCCTTTAAATTTGTGAGAAAAAGTTGTGTTGAAATGTTGTGAGTTTCAAAACGTTCTTGATTTAAACTTATTTCACCACACATAATCACGGTAAAAATTAGTTTTTATTGAATAGAATAGAATACTACCTAATCATGAATAACATATAGGTATTTTATTAAATATTTAAAATTAAACAAGATTAATAAACAAATGCTGATTAAAAACAATACAGCCCAATAAAATCATAATAAATTACATGTAATATGGGTGATTTCATTTTACTGCCAACCTCCAAATAAATAAAAAAATAGTATTTTATTTTGACATGCACAACACAGGCAGATACACACAGAGGCGCGCTAGGACTGGTTCTTGTTAGAGCCGCTAATGTAATGTCATCACATAATGTATTTCAAGTGCAAACAATAAAACTTCTGCAAACTTACAAGCCATTTCCACATCTGTATTTCATGTGGCGCATTCGCATGGGATAAGTGAAGCCTGTGATTTTACTCAAATTTACTGACTTATTTCCCGGATATGATGTCAAGGCTTTGCATATTTTTTGTATATAGTTGTATGGTGTATAATGATATAATATGACCGTACCTGTCAGCATTTGAGACCCACGATCGCAAGCCAGACAGAACATCACCGAATGGGTTTCAAATGTTACGGGAGTTTCCATGAGAAATAACAAAATGTGAGACTCCCGGCCAAAACGACAGTGTTGGCAGGTATGGATATGACCCAGCACCAGAAATAATATCAAAACACTTCAACACAGCCTTCATTATTCGCAAACGGTGGATAAAACCTTGAAAAAGGATATATGAGCCCGCCAAATCACAGAGATGCTGATTCGCACGGGACAAATATTATCACAGGACCTCGGTGTTCGTCAAAACATGGTAACGTTAGGAATTTCTACTTTACAAATTACAGACATGGCCGATTCGCACGGGATTAAGATCACAGACAACCTCTGCAATTATTACAAATGACTAGAGGTCCCCAGGTAATACTAATCCCGTGCGAATAGAGCTTAGTTCTAACTCAGCTATTGTAAAGATGTTTCAAACTTCTGTTACACAGGACATTGATACAACTGCGCTGAATTGACACTTATCTTTAAAAGAACTGAAAGGAATCAAAGTAATATTTTTTCTGATTTTAATTACTCACCCAAAAAGATGTGTTTCTGTGCTCATTGCTCAATCACTCGTAACGTTAGTTGATCCAGGCACTGAGGAGAGGTCGCACTTCACTCCTGTCTCTCTCCCCATTGTTTAAGAATGCTGGAAACCCGCGCTATGGAAAATCTCGCGATGCCTATCAGTGATTTCCGGGTAGGGTTGCGCAATGAGAGTTTCACAGTCGGAATATTATCAGGTAGACAGGATCGCAGTTCTCCTACCTAGACCAATATCTGATCAATTATTTTTTGTCGTTTAAAAATGCTAAGATGAGTAGTCGCCAGTGGGGTGGCCATGATTACATCCATGGTGGCCGCGGCCACCCCTGGTCACCCCCTAGCTCCGCCACTGGTTCTTTTCTTTTACGTTTTTTGCTTTTTTCTACATTTTCTTTCTTTTTCTCTACTTTCCTTTGTTCTTCTTTCTTTCCTTCCTTTTTTTCTCTATCTATTAGTGAGGGTACAATGAGTTTAACTGCTTTTTTCTCTTTTCTTTCTTCTGATAATTTATCTACTTTTCTTTATTTTTCTTTTCTTCTTTCTTTTCTCCTTTCCTGCTTTATTTTGTTTTTATACTTTATTTTTTCTGTCTTTCCTTCTTTCCTTTCTTCCTTTTTCTCTCTTTCTTTAACACCTATTAATCCAAGTATAAAGTGAGGATACAGAGAGTCTAACTGCTGCAGCAATAGCAGAGTAATTACAGGGTTAGGGGCAGTGCAATTAGAGAGCCTGCGTATGGCAGAGATCTTAGTCTACAACAAATCAATGTTGACACAAGCCAGCAGATGTGTTCAGTAATTGACTCCAGTCTCACTTTAGTCTATATGCATGTTTAAAATGGTCCGGTATACATACACTCCCCTGCTTTCAATCGATTTGTCTGGGTGGGTTTCAGCGCTATGCGAGGCCCCAGATATGCACTTCAGCAAACAGAGGAATGATTCTGAAGGCAGCTCTGTATGCATTGAATGAATGTAAACATGAGTGCATCCTTAAGTACACAAAGACTGTGCAGGTATACAAGGAAAAAGAGAATGAATTAATTACCAGGGCTGTTGACACATGGTTTCTATGTCTGTGAGGTTATTTTTAAGCATGATGTGGTTGTAAAGTGCACTATTGCTTATGTACATGTACACTATTTGGTTTGGTAGGCTATGAAATGGTTAGATGGTTAAATCGTTAAAGCATTTTCAGCAAATTAGTTTTCAGCAAATTATTTAAAGAATAAATAGCGAATTCTAGATTATAATTAATGATACTTGATAGATCAAACCGACAGATAGTCCCTCCCCAATTACACATCACTGGTTGAGCTAACGTTAAGAAAACTGATCTGGATGTTCAATTAGAGGAACATTTTGAAAGCGCAACACCGCGGTTATCAAATCAACCTAAAAACAGCTCAATTACAGTTGAAGGCAAGAAGAATGTTTTTTAACATTTGTTTTTCAACATCAAATTCCATCTGTCTGTTGAACGAACCATCGCAGCAGGGCGCTAAATGTTTAATGCGCAATAAAACATGAAGAACTTCAGACTGCATGGCAACAGACACAACAGCATTGCTCATCATCCCTCTTCAACAACTGCTCTCAACTCCAAACAGACAATGCATCTCAAAAAGACGCTTTCTGTCAAAAGATTTCTTTTTCAAAAAAAGCCTAGCTGCTTTCAAGCATCGCATGAAGAGAGTCCTCTTGTCCTCCTTTCCCAGTGCAGGTGGAAGTTCAGAAGCCGTTTTAATCAATGATCTGCCAGCGGAGAGACCACTGTTCTCTGCCGCTCCCCTGAGGCCTTTTAGGCATCAGAGAAGTGGTTTTTGAAAAATAGCTACCGTCACGCTAGTCATAACACCAGCACCAGGCTGGCTTGCCCTTAATTAGGGACGCGCGTTGTACTGCGATGAGACGAGGAGGTGCTGCGTCGTACGCCGGTCCATCACTCTGGTTGACGTGGCTTGGAGCTGTTTGCGAGTGGAAGCGAACGCGTCCATCGGTCTTAGACTGCACCCGTCTGTCCCTCTACACTTTCATCTCAGACACTAATCTCAAATTCACACGCACGCACATTTATCACACACACTCTCTCATCACACACACACACACAGATAGAAATTGGTGTCACAGAAAGAAACATGTCAGGAAAAGTGAGAATTAGGTTTTGTTTTTTGTTTGTAAATAATGTAAAGTTATTAAATTGAAAGAATCTTTGGTTTAGTTTTTTGTTAAAGAGTATATAAGCAATTAATTGCCTGTTTATCTATTTTAAAGCTTCATGTGAATTTGGTTTTGTACTGTATTTGAGTTTGTTTCCGGCCGACACTTACAGTCTGCTTACTGTCAGACTGTAAATAATGAATCTCAATCTGGCGTTCAGACAGACAGTTGAATACCTGTGAGTTATTATCCTCCAGGTCCTTAAGACAGATCATTCTGCCTTCTGGATTGTGTAAGGTAACACCCGATGAATATATGATCAGAGGAGTAAATTCAGTGAGGAACAACATCTCTACTCTAAATTGTATGTCTTTGGGAAAGGATTGTTTTGTTGTGTCCTTAGGCATAGAATCATTTTTGGTCTAATTTACCAAAGTAGAAGCTATGAATTTTTAAAGGTATTTTAAGACCTGATAAAGGTTGGTCATTTTTTAGAGGGATGCTATCACATATTTGGCTTCAAAGCTAATAGCCATGGGCTCAAATCTACAAACTCAAATTTTGATTTATTTAACTTAGCATTAAATGTGCTGTGTGTAATTGTTTGGAGGATGTATTGACAGAAATGCAATATAATATACATTACTATGTCTTCAGAGGTGTATAAAGAGCTTACATAATGAAGCATTATGTAGAAAGAGCTGTTTCTATCTACATACACCCCAGGTCCCCTTGCATGGAATGTTGTTGCCATGTCGTCATGTTGTTTTTACAGTAGCCCTAAATGGGCAAACTGCCATACTGAGCGCGTTTTCGTAAATACGTGATCTCCTTTGGGAAAGAAGCAAAACGTGACGACATCTTTGTGCTTTGAAAGGATGGGGTGGAGTGAGCCGTTGGTTGCAATTTGCAACCTCACCGCTAGATGCCGCTAAATTTCATATACTTGACCTTTAAGTTGTTTAGCAACCTCGGCCTCTTACTCCCTTGAGCTTTCAAGGGTCGGAATGCCTTTCCCCCCATGATGCCGCAGCAGCACACGTGGCGTGTCACTCAGCCCGCTACATATGCCGCGAAGCCGAGTGTTTCACGCTAGCCCTAAAAACACAGTTCAGCTCAGATAATGATCACAACACGGGTGGGAAAACAAGCTCGAATCCTTTCAACGTACCTTCCCGTCACCATGGTAGCTAAGCATGCTGCGTTCAGGCTTTGATCATGTGAGCGGAGAGCTCTACTACAGTTTGTCAACAACTAACAGTTGTACTTGCAGCTAACCAAGCTGCCAGCTCTCTTCAGGCAACATCACCCCCTCCTTCAGAAGGTTTGTTTACTGTCTCACCGCCTACACCGTGCACTGGGTGGTCTTGTGAAGCTGTATCATAAACCATGATGTTTGTTACATGCGTGCACTGAAGGAACTGTAAATATCGAAATGTCAGAGCATGAAGTGTTTTGAAAAACATATTGTACTTGGCATTTTCTGTGATTATTTTTTATTTGCTAATCGTAAATTAAGGCCTGTTCTTTAGAGGCATTAAGGGAAGCTGGGTCTCAAACCTTCTCGCAACAGAATACACAGAAACCATTGCCTAATTTTATTATTCCAGTCATAAGTAACAAACTCATAACTCTTAGAACCTGTTTTTATCATCCAGTGCTGAATGTTATTCTGTCAGGTCGGAAATTGAACCGAAGAGGCTGATTTTCCCGATACGAACTGGCTCATCGCCAGTCGCGCTGACCTGGAGCCGTAACGCTCTGCTATCTGATCATACGCAAGGCTTCAGGTTCCCTACTGACAGGGAACTTCATGACTGCATGTTCACTGAGCTGAATAGCTCGGACACCTCCTGCTCCCTCCACACCCCACTGAGATGCTTATTTTAGCAACATGGCATTTCATGGAGAGAGAGAGCCACAGCGTTTAACACGCTTTATAGCATCTGTTGCACACAGATGTGTGCAGCATCGTGCATGCGCTCCGAGCTGTTTTACATGTATGTTTTGTGCATAGGAAAACTCTTCAGATGCTAGCTGACATGAAGTTCTCAAAGCACAGGGCACATCAGACGTTCTGAGCCGAGACAGAAAAGTGAAGGATGGAGAGAGGAGTTGCGAACAACACCCTTGCAAACTGAAGTCTTGAGGGCGAAAAAGCTTCACCCATTAACACTGTGTCAGATTCTGTTCAGAGACTAACAATAGAACTAAAGCCGTTCTTTCTCGTCGATGAAATCTAGTGTAAGTCTGATGAAATCTAGTCCCTTTCTTAACTCCCCAGTCTCAGTTTTGAGATTCTCGTAGTTTTAGCATCAAACCTGTACTGCTTAATGTGAGATTTTAAGAATTATGCAAATCTCAGGATTCGTGTGACACCAGACTTTAATCTTTTCCTTTTAGTGAAGGATATTATTAGAACGCTGAAGTGTTCGGTGTCAGGATTATTTTACCATTTTCATGCTAGGATTGGGAAATTAGCACCTTTAAACCTTTTATACTTTTGACCACAAAAGCCTTTGAGGATTTTGTCAGAATTGTTGGTTTTTTTCACCGTTGCTTCGGTTTATTTAAAAAAAAAAAAAACTTGCAGGTACAAATATAGAGGAATGAATGCGTCAAGCTTTTTGATGTGGTCGACTTTAGTCTGTATGATTCATATTCGCTTTGAGGCGACATAATCCCCGGGTGCAGGATTTTAGGTTATTTGCATCTAGTATCTTTACGCTGAGACGTTTTGCCGCATTGAGTCACGTTGACATATACCATGATATTAGATTTTGGCAGATCAGGTCTGACTGTGGTATTTCAGCCCGAAACAGAATCAGAACGCTGCTTTATGTAAAAGTACCTCAGCCAAACAACGCTATTATTTCTTTGATTTCTTAGTAGAATTGTTTTCAGAAAACTTTCTGACTTAAAGCCACAATATGGAAGAATTTTGTTATGAAATATCCAAAAATCACTTGCACAGTGTGATATATTTCATGCAGTTGTGTACTTACATTATCCCAAATGTTCCCAAGAATGTGCAAATCCAGAGAAATTCCTATTTAAAATAATAGCTCGTCCCTTGTCTCCCTTGTATTTGTCGCATATCAGTGACTTAATATCCGGTGCTCCGCACTACCCTCAGTTTCCGGTTGTAGAAACTACAGCAACACGCAAATGCGGAAGTGGTTATACATTCAACATCTGGGATGCAGCATCTGTTGTGTTATTATGGATCATGATTACTCTTTGGCAAGTAAAGGAAACCCAAAAAAGTGTAAACGTAGGCCAAATGAGGCAAGCAGTCTTATGGACAAACAAAGAAATAAAACAAGGATTAATATCCTTTTTAATATTAATAAAAGCGTTTTCTAAATGGAGAGAGCTTCGCGACCAACTTGGACTCCACAGAGACTCCACTCTCGCATGTGTTTTAATAGACATCTTTTTTATTGTACACGAAATACTCATGCACAGATTATTTGAATAGTTATGAATGCAGTTACCGTATGAAATACAGTATATGTCGCACAAAAATATGTAGCCAATAACGTTACTTGTACATGCTGTGGGTTCGTTCCAATTTACTTTTTAAACGACGACTGTATGACTGTTTTAAACACGTAAAACTGTGTAGCATTACGCTACCAAATCAATTGACAAAGTCCAATATCAGTCGCGTGCTAACGTAGCATTACATTCCACGTTTCTTGCAAGCTAATTCATTACGATGACATACAATAAAATTCATTCATTACCTCGTCCGTGAACATGATGGGCGATCTCCATACGCCTCTGGCGGTCCAAATATTCCATATTGTGGCTTTAATGACACAGAAATGAACAAATATTTCCTTTTATTTCTCTTCACAACCTAAATACTCATTCATGTAAACGTTCTCATGCTTTTTAGCAAAGGCTGCATACTAATATATTTTAAATACAAGTTACACCCTCTCAGCACTGCCAGACTGCACGGTTTCACACATGTAGTTCATATCGAGAAACATGGCCAACTAATTTAAAGGTTTACACAAAGTCACGGTTGTGAGCATTTGTAACAGATTTGTAACACAGATCATATTGCTTTGCATTTGTTTTGCAGCGTTCACGGTGATCTCGTTCATATTGTGACTAATTGTAGCATTTAATTGGCTTAATGATGCACACACCCACAGCAGTTTTGTTAACAGCAATAGTTGCCATTCAGTGGTTCGGTTAAAGGGCTTAAATCCTGAAAAATCTGCAATAACGCCAATTCCAAATATTGGTTGATATATGTCCAAGTGTAGTTTTCACAAGCTGTTTTCACAAATCGCTTAAATGGCGTTTCGCTTGTTAACGGCTGAATCTAGCTGTGCAGGTTTTACATCCAGCGCTGTGAAAAGCGACGCTCTCCCAAGGAGCAGAAGATCATTAGATGGGGATTTATAAGTGTTAGCGTTTGGCAAACAGTGAGACTGGGTTAGTATTCCAGGCTGTGTGTGTTTTTTAAGTTCATTTTGTTTGATTAAAAATATAAATATTGCACGGCTTGGTAATGATTGTGGTGGGGGAAATGGGATCAGGGATCGATGCAGCTTCATCTTTAGGAAGTTCTGTCTGATCTTTATTCCAGGTGAGAGATCATTTTTATCTGCTGTATTGTTTGTGAATATCTACAGAGATGTGATGGAATGTCAATGCAGTGACTAGAAATTCAACGCAACTGTCTTCTCGCTTATCTTGGGTGTAGCACGATAAACATCTCTTGTGTCTCTCATAAATCTCTTGTTTATGAGAGAATGGAAGATAAGCACTGAAGGCTGACTCGAGTCACACAGTAAAGATGCCGTATTAGCACTTTATTTTCCCAGAGGTCACGTCTCTTCTGTTTTTGAGAGCTTTGAGATGTTTTACGAGTATTGAGATCACATTTTTATGGGTCAGCTCTTGTGTTGGAGGGCAGTAGCTTATCTCGCTCTTAAAAGTTCACTGCTTTTCTACAGGCAGGCTTGTTATCGTTCTCATATGGATGCTGTTACTAGCTTCAATGGCCTTGACTGGCTATGGATGGGAATTGATTTTTGGTGCAGATGTTTTTTTCTACTCTTTATTTTTTGTGCCTGTAATGTGTTGATCATTAACCCAGTATTGTTCTTCACTATGTGGATTTTTGAAGGGATAGTTCACCCAAAAATAAAATTCTGTCATTATTTATTCCACCTCATGGAATTTTTTTAAACCTTTATATGACTCTTTATTCTATGGAACACAAAATAATAGATTTTGAGAAATGTCTCAAATGTGGTTTTATGTTCATACAATGGAAGTCAATGGAGGCCTATGTTGTTTGGTTACCAACGTTCTTCAACATAATATCTTTTATGTTCTGCAGATGAATGAAAGTCATACAGGTTTGAAATGGCATAAGGATGAGTAAATTATGAAAGAATTTTCAGTTGTGGGTGAACTGGCCCATTTAACTAAACTGGTTAGCGCGTATACTGGGATTCAGTGAAACAATAGAAGTTACAATACAGGCATGCTCATCGAGGTTCTTACTCTTGTGAGTGTTTATGATGATAAATGAAGCATTATCCACTTAGATCGAGTCGTGTTGATAGTCTGCACAGTCCAGTTGTTTGCAAATCCATTTGCTGTCTGCCGAGACTTCAAACCACATGATGAAGAGAGCACTCTGCGTTTCACCAGCATGGGGACTTCAACAAAAAAGTCACATTTGAAAATAGAAAGAGACGGAATTGGGGAACGGGAACTATTTTAAGCTCTCTCTGTAATTAATCATAAGCCAACGGCACAAAACAGAAAATGCTTTTAACTCCTATCACTCGCATCGCAGTCCCACGTTCCTGTTTGTTTGTTTACCCAGCCTCCTACACTGCCCCTACATCAGCTACTCTCTCAAGAGCACATTCACAATATACAAACACACACGCACACAGTTCGAATGAGAAAGATGCGCTTCTTTTGTGGTTATTGATCTGTTTATGTACTGTACATCTCAACATTATCCACAGCTAAGGGAGTCACTGAGAACAGTGAAATGGCCTATGTCGGGACTAATTGTTTAGGAACCAAATGTCTTTTTCTTCCGCACCGGTCCCAGTTTAGCCATGAGAGCTCTCAGAGATGATTCATTTGATGGGATTTGGGATGAAAAAGCTCGCGAGTGGGCGCTGAAGAGTTTATTTCATCAGGATGATGGCGAGGAGTCCTTGAACTCTGTCGCTTCGATAGTGCTGAGAATAAGAGGAGTCTCGGGTCCGGGGCGGCATTCATTAAAGTGGTCAATGCGAATCTTTGTGTCGCTGGAGAATTCACAATAGCTCGGACTCTGTGAGCCCGGCTGGCTTCGAGAGCTCATGAGATAGCGGGGGAATGTGTTTCCGTCCTTTCCCGGTATGAAGCAGCAGTCACTCATGTGTCAAACACTCGTCAATCTCAGACGTACAACTGGGGATTTCTGCTGTCTGGTGTCTTTGGTTTAAAAGAACGATTGAAATAATGCAAATATAAATTATGTGAACGTCCAGTTTCTGACTTTCAGATTTGTCCTTCATTAAGTTATACTATTGTTGTTTTTTGTGTTTCCAAAGAATGTACGATAACCACCAATCTATTGTTCTAAAGGTTTTAGAATGGTTTATTTGGTTGCATAGAAAATAGTGATGTTTGGGCTTATCCGGTTGGTAGAAATGTACAAATTTGTAATATTGCGCCTCGTCCAAATGTTCCTAAATCATTTGCATACTCATTTACATATAAGTTGTCATGTTGACTAAAGATAAACTATAAAGAAAATAAATATAAATTACATAATTTAAATAAATTAAAATTAAATGATAACTATAAAGGTAAATTTAGGTAAGGTAAAGGTAAATAAATATAACTGATAATATATCATTTAAAATAAATAAAATATTAAATTTAACCGATACGATAATAAAGATAACTGATAATATAATAGTGTAAAACATTTACAGTATATGTATATATTTATAAAATAATAAATATAACTGATGATACATAATATACAATAAATAAAATATAAATTATAACTTTAAAAATTATTAGGATAACTGATATTATATCATTTAAAATATGTAACATACACTGTAAAAACTAATTAAATGAAATTTTACTGTTTAATTTGACAGAATTTTAACGTTAAGTTGGGTGTAAAATAACATGAAAAACATGTAACTTTATAAAAATATCAAATATAATAAAATTAGTTATTAAATTAAATGTTTAATAAAACATTTCTTTGTAAGCAGGCAAACTTACAAAATCAGCAGGGGATCAAATCATTATTTCCCTCACTGTACATGGTTAAGACCCTTTGTGTTTATCTCACATTAGTTTGAAAAAACTTTGAATAGACACACAATATTAATATTAATACAAGTGCACGATGTCTGGAAGTTACACAAAAGACACGAGCGAACAGCACGCAAGCGTGCACCTCAACTACAGCACACAACCTTCAATTCTCTAATCTGCTTTCATGCTTTTCTCCCTCTCACACTGTTTTCTCTTTGATTCCGAGTTTGTTTTATTATACGTCAGTTTTTTATTTGTTTTCCTTAGAGCTTGTGCGTTTAAAGAAAAATCTCCTAGAGGACCGGAATAAAACAAGCTGTCACCGCAGACAGAAAGCAATGTTTGTTTCGTTTGTTTTTCCTCTTACAGTTCATTCCCGTCAAAGAGTTCCCAAGGCCTCAAACAAAGTAAAACTCGATAAGAACGCACTTCAACTCCATCTCCAACACACCTTGAGCCTCACACCGATCTTTTTCTCCTGTCCGTGCTGCGATTCATCTCCCCCGCTGTAAATAATTACACATTTGGAATTATACCGGAGGAGACGAGGTGTGTTTGATGCACTGTCAGATTGCCTCTGCCGGTTAGAAACAGATTATAAAACAGCACTTAATCAATTTACAGCGCCAGGCGGGAGAGCCGGGCACTTCGGAAACGTCCTTGTAAAAGTTTTACCTTTTGATGTAATTATGAATCTCTTGAGATTTTTCATTTATTACCACACCCCAAAACATTTCACTGAGCAGGTTTTTCAAGAGTTATAGCTTGCAGGAATAATGTGTGTTTATGTCCTGAGAACGGGATGGTGATAAAAAACAGGAAAGCGCAGGGCGATACTGCAGGCGATGATGGGATAATTTATGAAGGCTGGGATCATCAGAGGCAGACATGGTGAATCGCATTGTCCTTTCCTGCGGATCATCTGTCATGATGAAGGGGGAATGTCATCAGATTTGTGCTAATCTCTCACCTTGTTGAAAATCATTTCTTTTTTCTGACAATTGGAAGTTATAAAGGAGCGTTGAGCTTAGCTCTAATGTGTTTCTTTAGGGGGAGAGACGCAGGCTGGATTCTAACCTGCACGTCCCATATATGCTTCAAGGTCCAGTTTGCCAGTCTTGGCCATGAAGTTTTCTATTTGCTTTCCAGTATTTAACTCTCATTTCTCTTCTTTCTACAGCGGAGCAGGACCCTTGCGAGACCAACCCGTGCCTGCACGGTGGCAGCTGCCTGATGGAGGGGGAGGGCTATAGTTGCCTTTGCCCTCAGGGTTATTCTGGAGAGAGCTGCGAGATCGGTGAGTAAATTAAAAGAAAGGTCAAGGGTCGGCATAAGAGGTGAAGGACTTTTGAAGGAGCCACACAGCATCTCAAAGCTTGAATTTATGCAGAAGGCTAAACCTGGATAAAAAAACACTGGCAAGCGTTAGTAACAATGAATATCATTTTTAGCATGACAAGGACTTAAAAATGTTCACCTAAATGTAATTTACGAGTGGCTTGACAGTTTGTATTGATCTGTTTTCTGTCAGTCGGCGTAGTTCTGTAGACATAGTTGTTATTACATAGATGCCGAGTTCAGATCTGCCATCTTGGATGGATCAAAATTTCAGGTTCAGTGTTTATATAAAATTGTCTGAACAGTTAACTGGATCATATAATCCACTGCATATGCAATATGCAGTATAGACCAGAGGTTTTTAAACTGTTCAAGCCAAGGATCCCCAAATATGATGAACCTTTTGCGTGGGACCCCCTTTCTAAAATACACATCCATTTTTTTGTATAAAGAAGCAAGTGTGATATTGTAAAGACAACACATTGTTTGTAGAAAGTAAACTGCAATAATCTTCACTGGAATTTTACAACTTTTTGCTGATTTGGTTTCTCAAAAATGTTCTAGGGACCCCTTCCAACATTCTGGAGGCCCCCTGGGGGTCCCTGGACCCCCGCTTGAAAACCCCTGGTATATACATAGATAAATTATTATTTATATACTTCAGTTTGTGATTTATATATTGGTTAATAATTTCAGGCATATGGGTTTTCTTGTCTCACAGCTATACGATGTTTAATAATATTTAATCCATCATGTTTCACTAAAACGTCTTGGTTACGGATGTAACGTCTTGGTTACGGATGTAACCTCAGTTCCCTGATGGAGGGAACGAGACGTTGTGTCGAGCCGACAGATGGGGTTCGCTCTTGAGAACCTATCAACTTCTGACTAGTTTAGAAAAGGCCAATGAAATTGGCGAATTAAATTTGCATGCCGGTCTCCGCCTCCGGATATCCGGGTATAAAAGGGAGACGGCGTGCTGCATTCATTCACCTTTTGGTATGAGGAGCCTGAGCATCCCTCGACCGCTGCGGCGGGCGGCCAGCGTTGTGGCAAGAAGGACACAAAGTCTCATGCCCTCCATCAGGGAACTGAGGTTACATCCGTAACCAAGACGTTCCCTTTCTGTCGGTCTCTCGACGTTGTGTCGAGCCGACAGATGGGGTTCCTATGGAAAACGCCACAGCGCTGTGCCGCGTCACAATCTCCAGCGGAGCGACGCTGACTGACCTGGGCGAGTCAGACGAGCGCTAGGGTGAATTTTTAACCGTCTAGTGGAGAGTTAGGGGGTCCCAGAGCTTTTGAAGAAAAGGTGGGAAGCCCCTGCCACCAGCCGTCACGGGTGGAGGCCTTGATTCTCTTACAGCGAGAAGCCGCCCGGCGCCGTAAGGGCCACTGGGTAAGCATTATTCCCCCTGGGGGAAAAACGCTACAGACACCACTACCTCCGTAGGGAGGAATTAGTGGAGACACCAACATGGTCTCACCATCAAGGGAGAACTCATGGGAAAATGGGTTACTGAGGTGGGAACCATTCATGAGGATACATCAGACGGAACCGCCCACTGGGGGGTCCAGTTAGAGCTATGTGGTAGGTAACTCAACTGTTCCCCGGCCTAAGGGGGCAGGGCTGCTCTGCCCAGCCTGCCCCAGGAAGGTGCTTAGTGATGGATGGAATGCCTGTTCTTTACCCAGTGAGGAAAGAAGGGAGGCGGAATAGCCGCTGACCCCCCTAAGGAAGGGGGGAAGGGCTTTCGCAGGCGTACGCCCTACCGGCTGCCGGTCCTACATGTTACCCTGCAGGACGCGGGCTGACAACGGTTCCACACGTATGTTGTAGAACTTCGCGAAGGTGTTGGGCGTAGCCCACCCCGCAGCTCTGCAGATGTCTGCCAGAGAGGCGTCCTGAGCCAGTGCCCATGAGGAGTGTGCCTCACTCCTAATGGGCAGGGGCGATCTTGAGATCGGTATGCCGTAGCGATGGCATCCACGATCCAGTGCGCCAGCCTCTGTTTAGAGACAGTCCTCCCCTTCTGCTGACCTCCAGAACAGACAAACCAGCATGTGTAAAAGCCAGCTGTTGCAGGCTGCACGTTTTCTCTCACATGTGTTTAAGGTGGACCTTGATTGTTCCAATATGGCAGATGCGTTGCAGTAATTGGATCAGTAAAATTAAACAGCATCTTGGTATTTTATATCTATGGAGGCAGAACGACCCAAGTTCATCCTGCTCAGCTGCATGTACAGGAAGCGTCTGCGCGATCTGACAGCGTTGAACACTGCTCATTCTTCTCTGTCAGATAAGAACAGAAGCAGGTGAAGAGGGAGCTAGACTGCGGGTCAAACAGATTTTGCCAAACGAGAGTGTGTTGTGAACAGGAGAGCAAGGCTGTGCTACAGTATAGAACGGAGGAATAAAAAGTGTGGATAATAGAAACATTTATTAAAGGGATAGTACACAAAAAATGAAATTTCTGTCGTTTATTCACCTTCTTGTCATTTCAAAGTACAAAAGAAGATATTTTGAAGAATGTCGGTAACCGAACAGCGACGGTACCCATTGACTTGCATTGGTTTTGTGTCCATACAATAGAATTGAATGGGTACCAACTTTCTTCAAAATATCTTTTTTTGTGTTCTGCAGATGAAAGAAAGTCAGGTTTGAAATGACAAGACGGTGAGGTAATAATGACAGAATTTTCACTTTTGGATAAACTATCACATTAAGAAAATGTGGAATGTAAGGTGTCTTTGTAAGTGTATTTCCACCAACACAATAGGGCTCGCTGATATACCTCATGGCCATTGTAAAAAAAACTGCAGAATATAATAAGGTGCCATTACCGCAGTGTAATGGAAGAGGCGTCAACATGCCAAGGGTCAGAGCTGTGTTATGGCGGTGAGGTCAAAGGTTAGCAAAGCTGAATTATCTCGAGTCTCATTATCAGTCATTTCACACAGCAACTGCACAGTCTATATGTGAATTATGCAAAACCGCAACAGTCAATCCATCGCAGCACTCGTGCCAATAAGCGTTACGATGCGATGCTAACCCCTGCGTTCGCTAATAGCATGTTTATGGATTCTAATCACAAATACTTCTTTGTTTATTCTGCACAGCCTCAGGGAGTCACTGGTTTTGTCTTAATGACATTCTGAAGAAAAAAAGTTGTTTATTTAACTCATATTTTTAAGCGTTTGATGATTCCTTTAGGTGATTTGGTAAGTGGCTTTTCCTGGCTTTTGCCGGAGCATTTGTGGAGGGATTTTGTGTTAGCGATGTACGTAATATTAATTACAGCCAAAGGCAGGAGGTTAATTGCTTATTACTGCAAACTCTTGACCAGATTTGTACTGACCTAACACTTGATCTCTCCAGTCGACGTATCAGCAGAACAAAGAACAGTGAATTATGCAAAGAAATTGTTCTTCCCTATGTGTATTCATATTCATAGAAAGCTGCTTGCTAAGGGAGGTGTCGCTAATGCTGTTGCTAATGCTAGGAGGATTTGAACAAGCATCAAGGTTTGGTGCATAACTTGTCTCACAGCGTTTGCGCTTCTAACACGAATAGTAATATAAGTTGTTCGACCTATCAAGGCATATGATGTTACGTACAATTTTCGTGATCAAAAGCCCCACAGACTTGCATAAAGAAGTAGACCCAAACAATACAGCTGTGAGAATATCATACCAACAAGAATTGTAACAATCTGGTGACTATGATAAAACCCGGCTAATCTGCAACACAAAATCCTTCGGGACTCAAGCTCGGGCTCCACAGTTATTTGGGAAGAGGCATTTAGCGTCCTTGCATAATTTATTGACCGGGCAATTGAGACATTTATGAGAATTGCAAAGAGGTTCAGGGCAGGGACGAGATCACTTCCTTCAGACGTGCCACATTCAGACATCAACCACACGGGCATGTCCATCATCGGCCGTGGAGATACACGGGGTGATACTTTAGGCGGAATGAGACGCCTCCTGTCTTGAATTATTTAGAAAGTTGTTGGAAAGTTCATGCATTCGTCTGGGCTACAAGAATGATGCAGACATATGTAGATTGCTTTGGATGGCTGTACTCGCTTAGCATTTACAGTAGAGATGCACTGTTACTTAATTCCGATACCGATAGCCGATTATTCAGAGTAATATCTGTCGATATCGCTATTAAAGATCGAAATCATATTTCTTAACTTTATGAATGTTATTAATTCATATAATGACTGTTAATATTGAACATAAAACTGGTGATGTTTCTTAACATTTTCTGTATACAGAAATTAATTTATTGCATTTTCTGTCCTCATTTGATTGACAGGCAAACTATCGGCCGATAGTGTGAAATATAGCTTTTATCGACCGATAGCGATTACTGGCTGATATATCAGTGCATCTCTAGTTTACAGTAATACGCGTGATCTACTTGATGTCTGTGGAGCGTGACGTTTTAATGCAGAAATAATGACCTCATATTTGTTCAATCTGAGTTTTATTGGTTTCTTGTTTTAATGTATCCCAGTGCAATGTCTTGCGTGTTGACATTTTTTGCAGCCTTAGAGTAATGTTGGCATTGGTTGGATTACTTGGACCGTATCCAGACCCAGTTCAGACCCTGTTTCAGAGTGAAACATCCATTAGGGTAAACCGCAAATCAACCACGCTTAGATCAACCATCAAAGTGGAGGTTGCTTAAATATTTAAGGGTTATCTGTGGGGCGTCACCTATAACTCAACCTCTCCAAGACAGAACTCCTGGTCATACCGACCCACCCATCAATTGAACACCACCTTACCATTCAGCTCGGATCCTCAACTATAACACCCACCAAGTCTGCAGGGAACCTAGGGGTGATGTTCGACGACCAGTTGAAATTCACCTCCCACATTGGATCAACCTCTCGAACTTGCAGGTATGTGCTCTACAACATCAGGAAAATCAGGCCGTTCCTGTCGGAGCATGCCTGTCAGCTGCGAGTCCAAGCTCTGGTCATATCAAGACTGGACTACTGCAATTCTCTACTGGCCGGCCTTCCAACCAAGCCAGTCAAGCCCTTGCAAATGATTCAGAATGCAGCTGAACGTCTAGTTTTCAATCAGCCTAAAAGAACCATGTAACACCCCTCCTGATTTCACTTCACTGGCTGCCAGTTGCCACCCGCATCAAATTAAATCGCTGACAATGGCCTTCAGAACGATAATGGCAAATTCACCCTTTTACCTTAACTCAATACTCCAGGTCTGCATCCCCTCCCGTCATCTTCGGTCTGAAAATGAGTGACGCCTGGTTGTTCCATCACAGCGAGGCACCAAATCGCTTGCAAAAACCTTTACTCTTTTAGTTCCAGTGTGGTGGAATGAACTGCCAGCCTCCACCCGAACTGCAGCATCCTTCACAACTTTCAAAAAACAGCTCAAAACATACCTGTTCCGCATTTATTTGACCAATAACTGTCTGTCTTGTGTCTAAAAAAAATAATCTTGTTGTTCTTTCTCTCCCTTGCTTACTCCAGCTTTAATCCTCCTAGTAGCATGGCTTTGTAAACTAATGGTACTGTTTAGCGTGTGTTGACAAAATGTGTATTTGCTCTCCTACTTGTAAGTCGCTTTGGATAAAAGCGTCTGCCAAATGAATAAATGCACAGTAAATGTAAAGGGTTGACAAAATGCTGTCCATCAGATTTTTTACAGCCATCAGCCAATGTGGGGGCTAAATAGTGCAGATAGAGTTTTACAATTGAAAAAAGCCTATTTAAATGATTTAAAAACTCTCACACATTTTTCTATTTCAAGGAGAGACTGGTGTTCATTGATTCAAAGCACACGCATCTGTATCCGTCTCAATATACTTTGTTTCAAACAGTCAATATGTGTAGGCTGAGAAGCAATTTAATCTCAACCACAATCATATATACTTGAAAGGGTTACATTCGCATTTGATGGATCTGAATTGAGTCTCGCCAGGTGCCATTTTTTGGATCTTTAAAACATATATCATTTATCACTATTTTATGCTACTGCTTGCTTTAAGTATATTGAAGCGTTACGCTGTGAGAGTGAGCTGCTGTGATTTACAGTCATTTACCAGATTAAAAAAATGACATGATTTTAAAGATGCCAATATTTCATATATATTTAATATAAATAATACATCTGTTGATTATAATAACAGGAATAAACATGTTTTTCTGATGAGCATCATTTATATAATAACATATAATAATATATTGTATAAACTGTAATAATAATAATATATACTAGTATATAATAATATACGCTGTATGTCTGTTGGCTCTGTCGTAGCTTACCAAGACCGATTTTTACAGCTATACTCTTCATAAATATATATATTTTTGAAATTCAAAATGTACCGTTCCATTATATATATATTTTTCACTCCACTATTCAATGCTTTCTCTCAGTGCTGCTCCCCCAACCCCTCTCCCCTCTGGCCTGTTGTTATTTGCCAGAAAAGGCTGTATGAAAATTGCAATGCACTGCCAAAGTGGAGTGAAAGCCACCCTTCTGTCCCCCAAGCCTTTTTTCCAGTAATACATTTCATCGCCTCCATCAGACTATCGTATATTTTCTCCACCCTTAACCTCATATGCACTGTATTTCCTCAGCTCTTCAGGTCCACCACGTCAACAAACACTCAACATATTGCCACAATATTGTCACAACATACACATTGAGTAGCCAGTGTGTTTGTGCATGCAAGGCTTGCTCGGAGCGCACCTCAAAAACAACATTATATTTAGTGTACCAAAAGAAACTGATGTGCGGCTGTGTGTTGCATTCACGTCAGGCCCTTCTGGGATTTTTATTTAATTGATTTATTATTTGATCCTAAAATTGTGTTAATAATCCATTTTTATAGTTAAATTGCTATAAAAATATTTTCATTTAACAAAAATAAAGCGAATGTGAAACTCTATAATGGGTGGTTTCCTGTTCTTTGTTCTGCTGAACACAAAAGAAGATATTTGGAAGATTGTCAAATCTCACCCCCATAAACTCCCATAGTATTTATTTTCCCTACTATGGCAGTAAATGGTGGATGAGATCTGACATTCTTCCATATGTCTTCCTGTGTGTTCAGCAAAACAATTTTAGTTTGAAACAATAAGGGTGAGTAAATGATGACAGAATTTTTCGGGTGAAGTATCCCTTTAAAGGGGTCATATGGCGGAAGTACGTGTTTTTCTGTGTTTTTGGTGTGTTATAAATTGCCCATGCATGTATTAGACACGTAAAATTGCACAAATTAAAGTGTGGAAACAAAAGATGCATTCTATCTAAAAGCGAATGCTCAACCAGACTTGCCTGAAACGCCTCGTGTAACCACACCCCTTCAAATCTACATAACTTCGTAACATGATTTGACTAAGACCGCCCCAAATCTACACGTAGTTAAGGTGGGCGTAATTGTAAATCTCATTGTAGCGTCTGTCAGTACAATTGCTTTGGAACCTGATGTTCCGAATATGGTAAGAGGCGTTACATTTCCGTCACACGCTTTCAGTATTTGACCAATCACTACGCACTGGTGAACTGGCCAATCATAGCACACCTCGCTTTTCAGAGTGTAGCGGTTTTAGCTAACGTTATTATATTGATGAGTAAAGCTCACCAAATATGGTTCTCCACCAGATCTTTCAAGATCATATCCGTGAAATTAGTTATTTAAAACATCAATTTCAGTCAAGGAATTAGTTTAGCTCAAAGGAAAATACGTATAATAATCGTGATTGAATATACATATTTTACGGTCTTTGATTAGTAATATAAAGCATAACAATACTTGTATGCATTCGTCCAGCAAATGCCTCAATGATATTATATACTTTACATTATCTCATGGCCATAAGTAATGTGACTTTACCAAACAGGATTTAGAGCAAAGGTAGCGTAAATCGAAACACAGTAAAAGGGACCAAGTTTGTGAGCGTGAATACAGAAAACCCATCACAAATGAATATACAGTATATATGGTTGTTTATTAAACTCTAATCTACATGATAAAAAAACAATGACGATCGCATAAAACAAACAAATACATAAACACAAATGCGCTAGGAAGCGCTGAGAGAGAGAGAGAGAGAGAGGGCATGGCAGCGATTTCTGAACACCAATAAAAATCATCTTTAACAAAGAGGCACAGACTTAACGCAGCTATTCTATAAATAGAAATGGATACTTGCAAGCTCTGTGCTGGACCGATATCCGTATGCGCGTGTAGAGATGGAATTGTTCAAAAGGTTTCAGAAGGCAGTCCTGCCGAAAGTTGCGGGCCTCGTGATCGGCCGCTTGTCTTAACCAAGTCCATTGTTCCTTCTTTTCTCCCAGTGGGGGGAAAAGGGCAGTCTCCGAAGAGACACCACGAAACACGTTTTGGAGGCAGGTATAGCTGAAGAGAAGAGAGGAAGAGAGTCTTTTCAGAGCAGGCTCGATAGTCAACTTCATGAGAGGGCATGCCCACCTGAGTTTGAATCGACCAATCAGAGTTGAGCAGGGAAGAGGTTCTTTGTCCACTCAACAGCTAATTTGCATCTTTATGACCTCCTGGCAACTTTACAAAATACCATTCCAAATTATAACATAATGAAAAGAGAATGTTCTATGGTCACACAATATATGTAAACAAGGAGGAATTGTAAAGACAAACATTTATATATCAAATATGCTAAGGTTTGAATTGCATCAAGTCATGATTCATTCGGAGGTACAAATACAAACAAAGCCTGAATTAACTTGCCTATTTAACAATTACAGATTATTTAAAAATGGCAAGAGCGACAACATATAACCTAGATATTTATACAGTATATATTTATAGAAAAGGACAGTTGAATCACACAAGTTCCTATTTGTCAAGAAGTTTCTCTGGTTAGCCTCATATGTTAAGTTTCACATGAGACAGAGAGACTTCTCCTCTCTGCTTTGAAGCTTAGGGGTCGTAAAATATCCCACAGAGAAACAAAAGGGGGTTGATGGCTCTTTCGGTGAGAGCACCAACTCAAGTCCAGACCCCTGGAGCTAGGTTTTAACTCTGGTCTTTTGAGGTTGATATCAAGAAACCATGAGACAGGGGGTTGGAGGATGTTGATGGCTCTTCTTTCAATGACTCCGACCATTTGGCTTATGCTATATTCTCTACAAGAGCGATGAGCTTTGTAAAAAATCAGCGCGTTTCAGAGAGGTGGGGCAAAGAGGAGATACAAACATGCAAGGTATGTGGAAAATACAACTTTTTTTAAACTTTAAATGGTGTATACACATTGCGTTACATCTAATACAAACAATTATATTCGTTTTAGCCTTGCAATATGACCCCTTTAAGCCTAGTCCCAGACTAATTTAAATGGAAGTGGTGTCTTGATTGAAAACAACTTGCACTGGCATACCCTGTCCGGGAAACCACCCCAAAATGCACACTACAATACAAGCCGTCTGAAATTACATCTTTTTTGTATGGGATTTTTTAGGGGCGAGTCTGAAATAAACGCCAACATAATAAAAATGCAGCAAAGCAGTTGCAGCAAATAATGATGCCGTTGTCTTGATGAAACATTGCATTAACAAATTATAGCCTTGTTTAGTTTATACAAATGGCCTATGAATATTTTTATGCATTTAAGATTCTGTGCCATGAACTTATTGTTCTTCCGCATGAGCTACATCCGATCCATAATCACATTTGAAAGATGAAAAAAGTCAAATATAAAGTCAAATATGCATACACAGTCAAAAAAATAAATAGCCTTGTTGAACTGAGACCAACTTCCAAACCCACTAGCGTGCCTTTTGATTGATGGCCGTGTGGCCAAACCAATCCCCCCATACATGGTGCTCTTTAATCATCCCTTTGCATATTTAGTTTTGCATTCAGAAGTGATGAACAAATCACAGACAGTCATTCCTCATTCACTGACAAGTACCTGTGGATCCGAACACCCTCAGTGTGTCCGAGAGGACAGGTGTGCACAAACAACCTCAGGTCCATCTGCTCCGTCAAACTAATGTTGGCAAAGACGGGTAGAGGGTGGCTCAGGCTGGCAGCCCGGCGTGAGACAGGTGGGGGGCGGAGCAAAAGTAAACAGGCTGGAGATTAACAAGCGTTTATGAAGTTGGCTCCCTAAGTCTACACATAAGTTTTAAACACCTGCTGTATGAAAACAACACTTTTTGGATGGTCACCTTGCTACCTTGCTACAGTACGCCTGCGGTGTTCAACAGGGCCACTGTCAGAGTTTTATTCCAGCTTCTTTCAAACACACGTCAGGTTAGTTCCCCTCAAGACTTTGGTGTGCTTTTCTATGTGTGATTTATAAGCGTTGGTGCTAAACCCTGGCCGGGAGCTGACCCTCAAGCCCCAGAGATGAGGGATGATGGAAATAGACGCGCAGCCCTCTGATTGGCTGCTGATTCAGCAATGGCACCCGCTATAGTTCTCTGCAGTCGGTTGTGGAATTTGTAAAGCCTGTTCATTTACTGTACATTTGGGGAGAAATTGATTTCCTATGAAGTTAGTGTCTGGGTTTTGGAGACTCTTATCACTGTGGCAGGCAGGATGTTTTGTCCTGCCGATGAGTTTTGGAAATTAATCATGCGGTGGGGGTATGGGGGGGTCTCTTATCTCTGCGTTCCCGGGGAACGCTATCACCAGTGCTTTAAATTTAGGTAATTCACAAATGCTCATCACAAATGTCTGTGAAACGGAGGAAGAGATGCTGAAGAATTGAGCTAGAAGAAATGCTTTAACCTTCACTGTGAAGTGTTTTGCTCCTATAAAAGTCTTTTTTTATCTTAGCATTTTACATTTTAGGTGACTCACTAATCGAAAATATCTATCTACTGTATATCTTATCTGTGTATCCATTTGTTAATTATGAAAAAGGAACACACAAAAAGGAACTGTTGCGTTACACAGAAGAAAGAGTCATATACAGGTTTTGAACGTCACGAGGATGCAAAAATGTTGTAATTCTGATGTAAAACCAAAATGTGAATTTCCAAATACACGTGCGAATATGATTAACATGCAAAATTTCATGGATTTTCTTCCATTAAAGCGATTACTCTCTGCTAGTGAGCCGAATAAAATCAGGTTGTTAGATAATAGAGACATCCAACATGTGCAGTGCTCTGGGGCTCCCAGAAGCAGGATTGAGAAACATCGTGCTACACCGCTTTCTCTTCTGATCCCAAACTCAATCTGATTGATTTAGGTGATTTTGAAGGAAGTATGAGGCGACTTTTTTGTAGGTATACGTTATTTATGGTTTGAGAGCGACATGTGGTCTCACATGCTCATTAGAGCTCCGGCTTTCAAAGCACATCAAGAATTTACCAGTGTTCTCTCCAAACACCAGAAGTACAGCTAATCTCATTTCATGTTAGATCCCGGAAGCCGTGTGGATTGAATTGCAGCCAGTGTTGGGAGTTTACAAATCTACCCACATGTCCTTGAGCCATGCGACTGCCTGTAGCGTCAGATCTGCTCGTGGAAATCTCACTCGATACCTCCAGCGTCTTTCCTTTTCCTACTCTGTTCCTCCTCTCTCTCATGTTTTGTCTTTGAATGCAGCTTTGAGAGCGAGTCTGACCCCCCCACGCCAGCGAGAGAACAGAGGCGCTGTCAGATGTGAGAAGCGGCGGTTTGAAATGTTGTGACACCTCTGCTCATTAGCTTCTGAGTAGCCTTGTCAGCACTGGCCCAGACCCTGTATGACTGTGTGTGCCCGTACAACCAGAATGCTTCACACTCGACCTGGAGAATCATGAGAAAATGTCCTTTAATTTGATTTGTTGATGCATTACATGTTTTTAATGAAGAGCAGATTACTGTACTGTGGGACATAAAAGGGCTAAATGTGACTTTATTTTAACCCTGCATTTAGACCTTCTTTCACAGCCATCTGCAATTCAGTTTTAAAAGATGCAGATTTAAAAACGGCATGAACATTAACGTGTGAATAAAACAATCCATATCAAGTCTAATTTAATCTGAGGAAACTCTTCACTGGTCTGAACCCGTTTTATGTTTGTAACGGCAGTAAAATGACGTACGTCCACCTTCAATGTTTGTTTAACTATGTTATTCGATGTACACTACTGGTTAATGGATTATTATGGAGTAATGGATTGAAATGTTTCTTGTGATCTTTAAATCATTTTGAAGGCATTTGCGTAATTGTAAAAACAGTTCTTTCATTTATATAAATAACATTTCTTCGTTTTTAAATGGATGACTGGATAATGATAATAAAGCAGCCAATAAGAATCCAGAATAGATTGGAACTCCTTCAAAATGCATCTCAAGATTGATGGTTGATAAAATTTTTGTGAAATTTAAGGAAAGATTGAAGATGCTGAAATCTAGCATTCATTATTCCATTGTGTTTACAATGGAAGTCAATGGGGTGCAATGTTGTTTGTTTCCCCACATTCTTCAAAATATCTTCTTTTGTGTTCTGCAGAAGAAAGAGAGTCATACAGGTTTGAAATGACATGAGTAAATGATAAAGGATCTTTCATTTTGGGGGTAAAATGATAGATAATCATTTTAATATTTTCAATTGTGTTTTTCCATAGTTTTGGGTTTATTTTCCTTGTGAGTTGTGGAAAAGGAAAAGTGATCCTAAAGTATTGACCAGTAGTGTATGTTTCCAAACTATCAATAATTGAAAAGCTTCTATTGATTAAAGCACGTACCCATGTGAGGTACTGGATGTATCAATCATTTGGTGTAGCTGTAACTGTCAGCAGTCTGACATCCTTTTAATGAAGAAACGTCAGGGCAGTATTGATGTACGTGGACGTATATATCTACCTTTTTGCCTCTCAGTGGAGGAATGGCTACTGTTGTATGTGTTTGATTTTAACCAACATCTTTAGCCCCATCACAGTCCTGTGCATCCTCATAACATGGCCTGATGTTCAAAAACTCCCATATTTGGTCTAAAGCATTTCACGAGTCTGGCCAAGAGTACTACATTTAGTTATTTAGCAGATGCTTTTATCCAAATGAGGCAAATTGCAAGCAATTTATCATACGTTGGTACTTCAGTTTCAAGCGTACGACAGAATATATGTCTAATGTACAATAACATGTTCAGGAGCTTCCCGAGAGGACTTGCTTAAACACGAATTGATGTTCCATCAATGTTCTGATAGCGTACCCACGTGCGTTCTCCTACACCGCAACCCAGGGCTGGACTGGGAAGAAAAATCGGCCTTGGCATTTTTAGGCCTGCATCGGCCCTCCACCGAATCTATCGACCGGGGGGGGGGAGTTGTGGGGGCATGCATACGTGTCTTTTGCATTCGCGTTGCGTACATTCGCATTTACAATACGTACGTCTAAGTGGCCAACGCGTCTGTTACGGTCCCATAAGTTAGCGGCAAACGTGTCCGTTACGGCCCCATACGTTAGCAGCTAACGCGTCCGTTCCGGCCCCATACGTTAGCGGCCAACCGGGCAAACGCCCGGTACACCAGATGGCCAGTCCGCCCCTGCCGCAACCTCATCACCAGCCATGAGCCAGAGATTACAGGAGCTTAACAAAACTTCCTTCCTTTCTATTACGTTTTATTGTTTCGGTTTTGTTTTGTCAGCCACAGCTTCTGATTATCCCACTCCCAGGCACTCTCCATAAAGCTCTCCTCGCTATTCTGTCGGAGCAATTACGACGAAGACAATCAACAGAAACAGAACACACGCTCTTGTGAAAGAGTGTAATCTATCTCTCAAATGTTAAACAGTAATAAAATAATGTCACGGAACGCTCGGAATGTCAATGCGTTTGACACGAATGTCGTTCGGCGCAGACAACTACAATTCTAATCCTTAGAGGAAATGTCAGGGTTGTCAGACATCTTCAGGTTTCTCCAGGAGAATTAAAGTGCTGAGAAAAGTTTTCGAAAGCGGAAGGTGAAAATGGTGACGTTGAAAATGGAATAATGTTTTTTTTAAATATTCTGTCTACAGCATTTTGTATTCGTCACCTCCTATGTTGCTTACTTTGCTCTTTCAGTGAATGCTTCGAGCTGCTAACAGCCCTGAGGATACAGAGGCTTCGAACCCCAGACGGTTGACGCATCGCAAATGTCCACCACCGTCACAGAGCGTTTACATTTTCAATCATCATTATTTGAACCCGGGAGCACGGCGTGATAAAATAGCATCCGAGGGAACGTTTCATGCTCTCGTGGAGAAAGTCCATTGCTGGCGGTATTGATTTCCTTCCTCTTCGGTTGCTATTAGATTGTACGGTGGACTCCCATGGAAAACCTGCTGCATGGATCATTGGCCGTGAAATAGCTGATTGCATTTGAGGTCTCATTTATAAAAGAAGGGAGGGCTGTTTACATTTTATTCAGCACGTCATTTACAAATGTCCCAACGGATGCTGAAATTGAAAACATAAATCTGGCCTACGTGAAATTGAGTATACCTCGCGGAAACGCTCGGGGGATAGAAAGCCAACGTCAGGCGTCTGTCTTAAGGCACGGGGTTGAATAGCTAAGTACAATTCACATTCGTCAGCTCTCTGGATTTTCTTATATAGAATAAGTCCTTTCGAACGTAATTGCACTTTAATTTATAAATGGAATGTAGTGACACTGCATCTGTTCATCTTAAAAAATACATACTACTTACAGTATATACTTGCGAAAAGCATCTACCATCATGAAAACAATGCATTTTACACTTGAGGAACCCGACACTCAATGCATTAAAGATCTGCTACAAGCAAGGCTGTCTTATCCACCCCGCGTGATCCCGGGATTTGGTGTCTAGACATGCCAACCCTTTCCCTGCGTGAACCCGGCTGGCCCATTGACTCGAGATAGCATCAGCCTCGGCGCTGCTTTGATACAGGGCAGCTCCTCTTTTATCCCAGCATGTTCCTTCTACCTCTAAAACCTCATTAATCCAACCGTGTGCGTTTCATACTCCAGGCAAAGTGGAGATGATCCAGCCGCCCTGTGCCTTTGCCCTCGCCGAAGCCCCGGAGATACGTTCAGATGGTTCGTAGGCAAGAGGTTCTCGTATGCCAGCTGTGTCTTAATTGATTTTGCCCTCAAGCTTTGGGATAAGCAGAATAGATGGGTGAATTTAGAGCTCTGTGGTTGTCATGATACCAACATTTCTGTAGTTAGAGTAATATTTTGTGATATTAAATACACTTTTCAATAGTACAGTAAATACTGTAATATGCAATTCAATATTCGGCATTCCGCTTCTTTCTGTTGTGCTGCGTTTACTGTAGCTTTTCTTTTTTAACACAGGAACACGGACGCTTGGGCTGCATTTACACTGCAAGGTCTAATGCACAGATCTGATATTTTGACAGAACTCAAGATTTTGTCACATCTGCTAGAATCCTTTTAAGACATAACTCACTGTAAGCACAGCGAACATTTTGCTAAAGGGGTCAATTTGGCAGATAGTGCATTTGACTGGAAGACTCGAAGGCTCTTAGACCACTTGGCACTTTTGACATCTCTATATACACCCATGTATGCATACACTAATAATGACCCGTGTCTTATTTTATCTGTATGTTTGGGTATGTTTGTGAACAGAAGGATGAGATTTTCTGATAAAAAATTGAAATTGTTGCTGGAAAGCATTTCTATCTTGAACCTTATTTAAAGGGATGGATCACCCCAAAATGAAAATGATGCCATCATTTATTCACCCTCTTGTCATTTTAAACCCGTATGACTGCAAAACACAAAAGAAGATATTTTCAAGAATACTGGACATTCAAAACTGTTGGTTCCCATTCACTTCTATTGTATGGACACAAAACCAGTGCAAGTCAATGGGGACCAACGGTTTTCTGTCACCAACATTCTTCAAAATATCTTCTATTGTTTTCTGCAGAAGAAAGAAAGTCACACAGGTTTGAAATTACATGTGGGTGAGTACATGATGACAGACTTTTCATTTTGGGGTGAACTTTCACTTTAAGTTCTAATTATTATCTTTAAAGTTATGGTACATCTGATCACACGCCTGTGATGTCACAAAACAGGAAGTACACTGATTTGTGAGTTCAGTGATGGAAAAAGGCAGTTGATTTAAACGCATACTGTACGTGTCCACCGGCGCTGAGCCGAGCCCCATTTTCAATTCATTCTCTATGGGAGCTGAGCAGCAGGTTCGCACGGGTGATTTTGACATGGAAATTGGAAAGAAGGAAGAGCTGGGAACGTTTTTGCAAATGAGTGTGGAAACGTCAGGAGCCCGTCAGTTGCTGCGAGGTTGTGACATCTGTCATAAGCATTTCAGAATCAGCGGCAAAATGTGCTGATGTTTCTCGATGGACTCAGTCCATACTTGTGCATTATATCCATATAGGTTGTATGAAGCTTACTGTAAGTGTAAAACTTTGTCTCTTTGAGTGAGAAACTTTGTCATTCCGCATCAGGTTTGACCTCAATGAAAAATATAAACAATGCAAACGTGTTTATTACAACAATGGAAATCCATGTTACTATATCTATAGCTAGTTTTACTTTCAATGAAAACAAGAAATGCATTCCATCTCCATTTCATCCACATTTGACCAAACATGTTTGTTATCAGAGAAATAATCTCTAAATGAGCATGCGTACGCTTGATTTTAAAAGCAAGATCAGCAAATACATGTTCAGCCCCCCTGAGTATAGAAAGAATTCATATTCACAGATGGTCCTCTCTTGTGAAGAATGTGTTTGTAAAAAGAGCGTAACTCATTATTACTGTAATTTCAGTCCCAGTGCGGCACGCGTTCATTTGTCAGATGCCAGGAAGACGTTTTACATTAGCGGCGTTCTCAACCTGTCAGCGTAATTGGAAATATAGCAATGTTAGGACATATGTTAGTTTGAAATAGAATAATAATGAACGCAGGCTTTGTGTTATGGCATTTTTATAGCAGCTGATGATCTCAGATCTGATGAGAAAGTTAAAGACAAGCTTAACCTTTTGTGTTGTTTGAGAACTTTTTCTTTTTGTCCTCGCAGATATTGATGATTGCCAGTCCAATCCGTGTCAGAATGGAGGCACCTGTATCGATGAGATCAACTCTTTTGTATGTCTGTGTCTGCCCAGCTATGGTGGAGCCACCTGTGAGAAAGGTAATGAACTAACATTTATATATATATATATATATATATATATAACATTATATATACTTTTATAACAAATAAGGTTTTGGGTGGGATTAGTACTATTAAAGCGGCCCTAACACACGCGGTTTCTGCCAATCTCATATTAATCTTGAGTACCTATAGAGTAGTATTGCATACTTCGTATCTTCGAAGAGTATTTAGTTTGATCACATTTATAAAAGATAGATACAGCTGTACGATTATTTCTGAAATCATACGGCACGTGCGGGTGGGGGGGGGTATGCTGAACTAAAGCACGTGCGCACCCATTGCCAACAAAACACAGACATCAGTTTCACTCACCGCATGGTTCATGTCCGGCATCTTTTAGCGCTGGGACGGCTCCATATATCAGTTTCAAACGATCTCCAAATCCAGCATTATATCCACCGTTTATATAACATTCATCACCCAAATGCAGTGAACAAACAAACACCTGAACTTCGCGAACATATGCTCTCTCTCTCTCTCCTGCACACAAGTGAAAGTGACATCCGCACATGCTCCTTCTCCTGCTCTACTTGCTGCCGCGTGGGCGTGCCTGCGTGCTTTTCCGGGAGAATTGTCCAATAAGGGACTAAGAAAAATAGTTACGAAACAGTTTTATATGTTAAAAAAAAAACTTTCCGAAACCTGTACGATCGCTGGGGGAGTGTATCGAGCACAGAAATACGTAATACGCCCAACTCGTTTTTTTGACAAGATGACCATGTTTAGCATTGACAAGTTGACGCTACACTATATTTACCCAAGAAATGTCATTTTATATGCAAGCAGCAACTGTAGTGTAACGCAAATTTTATATAAAATCGAATATTTACTGCGACACCCGCTATGACATCCTGGCGCTTGAACTTCATTTTGTGCGACACGGCATAAATACATTATCCGATTGCATTGTTTTACTCTTCGCTGATTTTGTTGTTGTCACTTTCAAAGCATGTGAAGTAATCCACTGCAATGTCAGACCTTCCCAGCATGCACCTTTTACGCAGCCTGATGTGTGAAAATGTGTTTGGCGTACCGTTCTACAGCCTTACAACCAAACGTTCAGCTGCAGGGCAATGAAGCATGGGCGATCAATCCTGACCCAGCCATGAGACAGAGAGCGGGAGAGCAAGAAAGAAAGAAAAGTGGGAGGAAGCAGTAGGAGACGTGCAGTCAGCTCTGTCGGAGCAAAACGCACCTCCATGTGAATCCTCCCCTCCAATCAGATAACACTTGAACTCTCTTCAACACATGCAGTATCCTAGAGAACGCACAGGTTATAAGAAGAGAACGCTTGCCCGGCACAAAAACAGACATACAATCCAAAGAATGTCGTAACCAAACAATGACGGTACCCATTGACTTGCATTGGTTTTTTGTCCATACAATGGGTACCGCTATTGTTGTTACCGACATTCTTCAAAATATCATCTTTGGTGTTACAGGTTTAAAATGACAAGAGGGTGCGTAAATGATGAATTTTCATTTTCGGGTGAACTATCGCTTTAGGACAGGGCTATTCAATTAGTTTGTCATGGGGGCCAGTTCATGAAAAGCATCCCAAATGAGAAGCCGGGGAGATATGGCTTGCAATATGAGGGATGACACAACAACAATAAGAAATCTGCTTTATTTTTTCCCAAATTCCGTTTTTCTGTTTTCATTTTTCTGCATTCTGCATTTTCCCTCCTTAACTATACAATAGTAATATATTTGCCCACATGAAAAAAATACTTCAGTATACTACAGTATTCACTTATAAACTATATTAAAAAACCTACAGTAGATACGTTGAACCATACAGGGAAAAATAAAAATAGAAATAATAGAATCTTACATAATACATTTGCAAGATTCTGTGCCATTCTGCGTTATACAGCAAAATCAGTTTAATGCCTGAAATCCGTGATTCAATCATAAGGCCGTGCATGTTGTATTTTTACATTTTTGCCCCATTAGACACCCAAAGTTTTTTCCTACATTTAAACATGCTGATGTTGTATGTTAAACTGCACAACAACAACATCGGTGCATTGTAAGATGCCCAAGCAGGCTTTTCTACATTCAAACGTGTTCATTTGTTGTATTTTGAAACTGCATTACAAAAAAGTGAGTGAAACAACATTAACCTACACAGGCACTGTTCTCCAACGCGCTATTCTCCGCTCTTGCCTCTGTACTTTTGAAATGGTGTCAGAAATGAAGCTAATAAAAGTTATGTTCACCGCGTCTCACAGGAGAGACTGCTTGCGAGTCGCGCCACTCGCCTAACGTCATGTGACTCCTGCTCGGTGCTGCTGCATGTGGGGTTTTGGGGAATCTTTGATGTAACTGGTATATTACTGGAATCCTGTTTTCCACAAGAAAACTTGTGTTGGAGCTCATCTGGGTTGCATCACCCGCTTCAAGACCTATATGTATGACATTTTTGAATCAGACCTCGGGGGGGAACAATCCGGACATTTTACTGCAAGATCGGTGATTAATGTACAACCAAACACACCTCTTCAATGAGGCTGATCAAAGAGGTAGCCAATCCTGGTGTCAGGTTAATTTGTTTGCTTGCCCGGTCTCCGGTGTAATGTGATTCAAAGCCAGTCTGTTCTCATCACAACCACATCCGTCCTTTGAAGCTCACCTGCCTCAACCAGCAACCTCCAGTTTCCATGGAGACCACTACCACAGAGTCAATAAACGTACAACGTCGTCAAACTTGTCAAATGGCCAGGGTTAAGAGGCCAGCTTTTGAAAACAAAGCTTGATCTATCAACAAGGTCCCTGTGAGCCAATTAGCACGTCACGCTAATTTCAACGTTTCTGAATGCTCAAAGGGAGTGTAAAGGCATTTTGGGAGAGCATCAGACATGCTTTGTACCTTTGCATCAAGACATTACTAACACCAGATAAGTAAACATGAGAAACCAAGCAGAAAAAAACAAGAACGACACGTAAACGTCCTCCAGATCATTTACAAATCGAACAAAAAGCTCATTAACGTACGACATGCGTAATTAATCCCTGCGCTGCGGAACGCTCATCTGAATTGCATTGCATGCCGTTTGTAACTGTGAAGAGATGCTCCTGCGTTCCTTAACATTGTGTTTGCATTTTTCTTCAATGCGCTACCGCTGCTACGGTTTCTTTTATTACAGTATCGTACATAAATAATTGTTTAGAGGGAACCACATTCCTTCGGATGTTAAAGATCCTTAGTATTCTGCTGTTGTGAATGCTTCCCATTGCTCACATCTGAAACCCAAGATCGTCATTTAAACAACATGCTAAAATGTTACCAGCAGCTGAAACGAACTAGCTTTAGATGAAACCAATGACATCACATTGTTTTTCAGTGTTTTGGCACCTACAGTATGTTTGAATGATATCTTATCGTTAAAAAGACGGAACACTGTTGCTTGTGTGAATGACATCGGAAAAGTAATTTTGGTCATTTTACGGTAATTTACAATGATTGTTGTGTGAAAAGGTCTATTGACGAATCATTGAAGTTTGTAGGAAGTTGCTTGTCGCAGGTTATCAAGACACACGCTAATCCAACCCGGCAGTCTTTCTCGGCAGAACTTTTGAGTAGCAGATTGATTGACAGTTGGAGAGAGCGGCGGGCATGTTTCACTCTGTCTAGCCTGAGCCGGAGGGAAACGCAGATGTGAAAATAATCAAGACAGACAGTGAGTTTTACTGCCGTGGTCCTGCATCAACTAATACCGAGCGCAGCCAAATGAATCGTGGTCTTCTGGGTCTTTAGATAGCGGTTGGGGTAATGAAGATTTCTTAATTATAACATTGCATCAGCAGGGCCACGCGTGGTGAAGATTACTAAACACGCGAGACAGATCGAGTAAAAGTACAAATTGCTAATGTTTTTCTTTTCTTGTTGCAATAGTAATAGATTAGAAGGATGAGCGAGGAACGCTGTGCCACATTTTACTTAAGTTTTCCTCTAGGCAAAGGAAAATGACATTAGGTTAAAACTAATATGATTTAATTTAGGCTACTTTTATGCATTTAGCAGACAGTTGTATTGGAACGTACTGTATATAGTAAAATGTAAAATACTTGAAAGAAAACTTGATCCAGATCATTACATGTATTCTGCATTTGTTTTGAGCAAAAAAGGTGGCACATCTTACCCCACCCAAAGGTTTTTCTTTCTTTTGCATCAGCATGTTGCAAAAAACTTGTGCTTTGATTATATGGAGTAATGATCATTACCAGGTTGTGCTGAAGTGTATTATTTCACAGTTCTACATCCGTATGCCACCTAATAATCTGTGGCAGTCGCATTCAGAGGAATCCCATATTCATCAAACATCAGTCTTCATGCATCAGAGAGCCACAGTGAGTGCGTTTTATTTTAGGTTACCAATCAGGACTGTGAGCCTGTGAAAATTGCTCCGTTCTGCTGAGGGGAATGTGAATGAATGCTGCAGTGTCGTAGGCGACTGGGGAAGCAGGACATTAAAGTAGGACTTGGCTGCATTGGCAACTTTCCTATTGTTTCAGCAGAGAGACCGTAGAAGTTTGATAGTGAGTTTTGGTACTTCACAGAATTCGCAGACCAAACTTGGTTTGTAGTATAAGGCCTGAAATGTTATGCTACACTGTAAAACGAAATACTATACCGTATATATCATGACCTCATTATTATGTGTTGTATTGAATCATGAGCTACGTTTATCTCTACACCCCACCCCTCATCGGTCTGTTCAGCATGGCTTGTAATACAGATCCTGGTTATACTCGAGCGTCCTGTAACAGCTGGCATGTGGGCGGCCTGTATTTGCTCTCTGTAAACTTACTGTAGCTGCTGAACGGCGATGCACCCTACAGATGTGAGTGTCATTACATGAAACCAGCATGCATCAGCCTCAACACTAGCAGTTCCTTTAAATCTAGCGTACCAACAGTCCATACTACAGGATATACAGTAAACATGCATCTCTCTGGCACTATTTACTCTGTGATACTGATAGTATCTGTGCGCTTGAAGAAATGAAAGCATGCTTGTTGTTCCCCGGTTCTCGCTTCATCACTTTCATGTATGGCCCAAGGCGAAGTCTTGATATGTCAGAGTGTGATTATTATACATCACTCTTGCTTAACCCTATAAAGAACAAAAACAATAGACATGTATTTGCAGTTTGCGGTTCAAGGAAGCAAACAAAGAATGCTTAGTTTTTCTATAACAAAAATGTATTTTATTAATTACATAATATATTATTTATTTATCATAAAAGTGTATTCTTTTATATATATATATATTATTAATATTATTATTAACCTCTATCACACTTTTAGCCTGTTGTTTTTTATGTATTTTTTTCACTTTATTGTCATGTTGAGAGGTTTGATTTAACTTTAACACCCTAAAAGTTTGGTAAAGGCTAATAAAAATTATTATTATTTGCAAAATAATAAGATCATTTTCATGATGCGTTCATAATATATTATGTAATATTGTTTGTTTGCAATGCTTATAATTATTTTGGTTTAGTTTTAAGTTTTGTTTTCAATTTTTGTTATTGTTTGATTGTTTGTTTATTTATTGCATTAATACATATATGTTTTTTTAAACATTTTTACACCAAATTACCATTGTAACCATAATTTCTGTTAAAATACTGTATCAAAGATATGCATGTGATTGTTCTTAGAAGTAAATCTTTAAAACTATGTTTGAAGGATATGCAAACTATTATGCTGTAAAGCAGTGGTACTCAACCTTTTCTTGGTCGCCCCCCTGTAAACCCATTTAAAGAACTGGCGCCCCCCCATCCCCCCAATACTATACATTGAGGATAGATAAGATAGTGTGTAAAACATGTTAGATATAGTTTATATACTGTATATATATATATATATATACATATAAACTATATATAAAGAAGCAAAAAATACCTGTATATGACAGATTGAGCTCAAGAGATCAGATTGGAAATGTAACAACCCTGTTGATAACAACAAAAGAAACCATCACAGAAATGAATGATTTCCATTAAAATACCATTGTGAACCATTAGCTTTTTGCATTAAAACCATTACAAAATTGTAGTGTTTTGGGCATTATTCCAAAAGGATTTATCTGCCAGATCACGAGAACGGTGCGCGTTTCATTGATTTTAACACGAGCAAGAGTTTCTTCGTAGTTTAGTTAATACAGACGCGGTGTGGTGTCATTTGCTCCCACCTGGCTGAGAACCACTGCTGTAAAGCTAACCTGCAATAAAACACCAGCAAGTGTGGATGCTTCAGTCAGGTTGAGTATAAGGATCATTCTCCACCGAATGGTTGTGAGGCCTGTTAAAGGATTTGCAGAGACAGATCGGGAATCTTAGCCACATCATCCGAGACAGAATGAGGTGGCTAAAGCATTAGTTTCACCACTAATCTTCACTATTAAGACATTCTCGTCTCTCTACTCAGCACAGATTACACTCCCCATGTCTGCTTATGCCAGTGGCACTCTTGTGTTTACCTCCTCCATGCTAAAAGCAAAATCATGTTCTTCAAAAACACCCACATCCTCCCTCCTGAATGGCAAAGTGCAGTCTATTTTTGCTGAAGGAGCGCCCCCAAAATAACCCCCCGAATATATGGTAATGAGAAGGGCCTAAGCCAAAGAACTGAAATATCACATTGTGATGGGGATAAATGACCCAATCAGTCAGTTGGAAGCGCTTGGCCTTTTTATTTTTATCTGCTGCTCGTTCAATTTGCTGAGTATTAATCACAAAACGTGCCAGTCCATCAGCGTGCCACGTTTGAAAAGAACGCCAGATAAAAGAAAAATCTGTTACCTTTCGATGAAGATAGAAATGAACAAGGATGCTCACAGATACAGTATCATTGGCTGTGAAAGCTGTAAAGCGATGCTTTCTTCAAAGGGTTGTGGTTTCCACGTGGCTTTGGGGTAAAAGCTTGCAGGTGGTGGACCAGTGACAGCCGTTCATTCCCCAGCTCTCTGACTCTCAATCTGGGCCGGGAGCCAGGGTGTGCTGATGGTGACTTGTAATGCCTCCAGCATCTCTATTCTTCTTGCAACTGGAGATAAGAGAGCAGGCTTTGCCGGAGCGAGCCAATTTGGATGCATTCCCACTGTATTTCAATGTACCTTTAACAGTGCCGTCAAACTGTTTATCCATGGGCTGGTGAATAGACGGGTAGGGCGTACGCTGTGTGGTTCTGCTTTAACATGCGACGCTAAACATAGCCTGCTGTTTTCTCGTTTTAGCTTTGCAGTTGTCGGAGGTTGATGTGCAGCAAGCGGCTGCTTTTGATCAGCGCTCAAATATGCAAAATGAAACTCTTAACAACCAGAAGAAATAAATGCAGTCAAGCTGATTTGGTCACCAAATGCATTATGCAATGTGTAATGTTGCAATGTAGTGAATACAGTATATACAGTAATGATCTCTCGGTTTTACTTTATTTCTTATAAAGCTTTCCAAACTTGGGCAACCAAAAGCTTCAAGGCCCCTCTTTTTTCTTGGTAGTTAAAATGGTGTTTTTAAATAATCAACCATTTTCTAAGGGTGTCGTGTGAATTATGTGCACTCCCAAAAAAAACTGTAGTATACTATGGTATGTATTGTAGTGAAGCGTAGTCAAATTTGTATATACTGTTTACTATAGTATTGCTCAAAAATACTAAAGTATACTATACTACACTATATATGCAATATATATACTATACTTACCATTTGTATATACTGTTTACTGTAGTATGTTACAGTAAGTATACTACACTTGCCACTTGTGTGTACGGTTTACTATAGTATTGATCAAAAACACTAAAGTATACTCTACTGCCGTGTATACATACTTTAGTATGTTGCAGTAAGTATACTAAACTTACCATTTGTGTATACTGTTTGATATAGTATTGTTCAAAACCACTTAAGCGTACCATGCTACGCTATATATACTATAGCATGTTACATAAGTATAGAGGGTATGCATTGACGTCACTTTCCCACGTGAACATGTCGGGACACTCCCTGGGACACGCTCCCCTGGGTAGCAAAACACCCAGCAAAATGGCTAAGGAGAAACAAAGAAACGGGACTAAAACACGCAATTATTTGCTGTTTTGGATTTGGATTTGTATATACTACACTATAGTAAGTAATGTACAACAGTTTAACCAAGTGCTTAAAGTCGGTTAGACAAATGTCAGTCCAAAATGACATTTTGCTAATAGATATACAACATAATTGGTCTTGTTCTTCAAATTTGAGGTAGTTGATCATCTTGTGGTGATTTTGTTTTGCTTTATGTCAAGGTAAGAGAATAGGATATAGACTAGCTCGTAGTATGTTCAAATAACATCACCCGCCGGGGAAATGAAGTGTGGTGTTTCTGTCAAGCTGTGCGGTGGATCTAGCCTCAGCAGCAAAGAACAGCCGGTCTGTTTTTTCCCCCTAGATAAGAGAAAGCAACTTGAATGCCAAAATATATCAGAAATGATTGCGATGTTTTTGTTACTGGCAGGATTGTGTTTAAGGTGAAGGTAGCTCATTCTGACTCAGAATGATTAAAGAAGCTCGCAACATATTTCTTTGAACCATCTCGTGATCTCAAGGTAATACCAACATGTGCCTGTAGAGGATACAGAAAACAAATGCTATGATACATTTGATATACTAATATACTATAGATACTCATCTCTAAGTACAGTCATTAATAATAAAGGCCTCAATTTTTATTCTGATCGAGATTGAGAATGTAAAGTGGTTTTGGGACGCATCAACATGATGTCTATTCACTGTCCTCTCTGCGTCTTTCTTGCGGTTTTGTTCATCTTTCCCACGTTCAGACAGTTCCCAGGCCTTTCTGAATGCTAAACAGAGCCCCATACGGCCCAATTTGCAGAAGCCAATTTACCGACGTCGCTTTATATTTGCTATCAGTGAAAAGGGCGGAACAGGCTTTGAGCTTCGTGAATTGGGCAGTGCGGCCAAACCGGGCTAGAAACCTTCACAGTCTCTAGCACACACACAAGAAATACAGATGATCTTTTCTTCAAGTCCCGAGGGTAAAAAAAAAGAGTCGTTCTGACAGCGATGTGACAGGGTTTAATTAGCCATCGCATGTAGGTTTTGCAAGATTGTTGTCGTTTGAATAGATTAAGAGGGTTTTTGGGAATGCTAAACTGCTCGCGCTTACATCCGTGGATTAGCGGGACACAACCAAGCGGGTCAAATAAAACACAGAGGTGTCATTTTAGATGAGCTAAAGCTGAACGCTAAGGGGTCGGTGTGAGATTAAGAGCTCAATGGCCTTTTATAGCATCCCATCAGCAACCGAACAATAGTGACCAAGGCTACAATGAAAATCTGAGATTTGTTTTAGGAAATTTTTGAAAAGTTGAATAAATTATGTGAATAATAAAGGTGTGTTTTGTTTATGAATGCTGACTTCAGCCTCTCTATCGCCATCTCTGTTTAAAACATAAAATTGCAGCTTTACCTACTTTACCACAATGCTTTACCAGTTGAGCTACAGGAAAACAAATTAAACTAAAACAAATCACAGTGTTCTTAGATTTGTGAACCACACACTATCTCTCCTGTAACTCTCTCGCGCTCTGTCTTGCAGACACGGAGGGTTGCGAGCACAGCTGGAGGAAGTTTCACGGTCACTGCTACAGATACTTCACCCGCAGACACACCTGGGAAGATGCAGAGAAGGACTGCAGGGAACACAGCGGCCACCTGGCCAGCATCCATTCCACACAAGAGCAGGACTTCATTAATGGTCAGTACTGTAGTTTATGGACCATTGAGGTATAGTTGGTGCTGTTATGGTTTTCTAGGAATAAAATATGTCTTAATAAGGAGGGGATGACTAAAAGGTCTAATTGTTTAGAATTAAACGTTTAGATCAGGGGTCCCCAAACTTGTTCCTGGAGGGCCGGTGTCCTGCAGAGTTTAGCTCCAACCTACCTCAACACACCTGTCTGGGAGTTTCTGCTGTGTCTGGTGAGATCTTGATTAGCTGCTTCAGGTGTGTTTAATTTGGGTTGTAGCTAAACTCTGCAGGACACCGGCCCTCCAGGACGCCTCCCTGCTTTAGACCTTGAGAACAAAAAGGAAAAATGTTCTACTTTGACAGTCATCTGTTTTTGACATTCAGACATTGAGCAGATGCTTTTATCCAAAGTGAGGGGGGAAATAATATGAAAAGTGCTGTACGAAGTTAAGGTTTCAACAATTTTCAAAGACAATACCTGTTGGAGGAAAAAGAGAAAGTTTTTTCATATTCCACCTGTCAAAAGTTTAAGATCACTCACTTATTCTTTATTATTACTTTAGAACTCTTTAAATTATAACAGATGAAAGAAATCAAGATTTAATATATTTTAGAGCCTTGAACTATCAACCAGCTTCTCACTCTAAGATGCTTTTGAAGCAGTTGCGAAGGTGTTTCTGGGCTGCTTTTCTTCATTATTCAGTCCAAATCAATCTTTTTTTTATATATAAAATTAGTTTTGTAATGAAATAAATGAATACATTAGCACAATTATACTTTTAAAAAGTACTTTAAAAATATTTTAAAACGCTTTTTAGTTTTAAAGATCATGAGAAACATTTCAGTCGAGTAACCCTAAATGTTTGACTTGTAGTATAATTTGGAAAGCATACGGAAAGTACATAAGAAAAAAGCATATGAAGAGTTTGGTTCCAAAATGAAACTCTGTTTTTTGTTTTTTTATTATGTTATCACATTTTTATTGTGTTTTGTCGTGTTAGTTAGCTGTATTTTTGGAGTTTTTATGGCTTAAATTAAAACAAACCAACTGCAGTGGAATGCACAATAAAAAAAACATGATTTTTGAAAAATGTAAAAAATGTCATTTTGGGACCAAACTCTTCATATTTTTATGTGATGTCATATCACAAATATTCTGTATTAGCTAACCATTTTCTGATTTGCCTTTAAACTCAAGTATTTGCCTATCCTAGATTTATTAAAGGGATAAATAACCCAAAAATGAAATGTTGTCATAATTTACTCACTTTCAAGTTATTGCAAAACTGTATAAAAATCTTGGTTCTGTTGAACACAAAAGAATATATTTTGAACAATGTGGGAAACCAAACAGTTCTGGGGCACTATTGACTCATGAGTAGTTGTTTCTGTACTATGGAAGTCAATAGTGCCCCAGAACAGTTTGCTTACAAACATTCTCCAAACATCTTTGAACAAGTTGAGGGTGAGTAAATGATGACAGAATTTTCATTTTTGGGTGAACTGTCCCTTATAGCTAATAGCTAGCCATGTAACTAATACAAGTGAGGGAATTGCTGACCTTCCCCGCAGTACTGATCTCTTCAACTTGACTGCTCCTAGTCAGGCTAAAATCCAGGGTAATGACGCTCAGTGCGGCCTCTCACAGCATGCCTTCTGCTGCCGTCTACCCCGTCTGCATACAGAGCCACGGCGCTCACCAAAAAGTGTGTTTAATCGCCTTGAAAATGGACATCTCCACCCCTTCAATAAAAGGGGCACAACCATTAGAAAGATTAACGGGCCCTGTAATGATGTTAATCGAGAAGACCATGATTGAAATTCCATTAGACCCACACCCCAAAAAAATCCCCAGAATGCATCTGGGGTACGATCTGGGATGGCCTTAAATCGTGATTGTGATAACACCGTTGCTTGGCTCCCATAAGCCCTGTTATGTAAAGGGTATATGAACCGGGTGAATTGAAGCATTACTCACAGCATTCTGTGGCTCCGAGACCCTTTACGTTTGGTGTTAACATCCGTCTCGTGTAATCTGATCGGTCAGATGAGAGGAATTGCTGTTTACACCTGCGACTCATTGCATTTCCGATGACCACTTTTCTGCTGGAAGATTCATTTAAAGTCGGACGCTTGTTTATACTGTAGCTTGGCTAGCCACCAGGTTGTCATGTTTTCGCTTCTTTGGCGAAGGAGATAACGTATTTACAAAGCGCACTGTATGTCCGTTTAGGGCTATTAAATAGTTATGTATATTATATTGCATTTCTGTCAATAGATGCTCAAAAAAATGACTCATTTGACCTTTAATTCTCTTTTTGCATTAGGTTATGAAGTAAAACATTTTTTATATTTAAAAGTGTGTTGGGTTTATTTAATGCAAAACCATTTTGATTTTGAAACAGGTATGAGTCATGAGAACACATGGATTGGTCTGAATGACCGGATGGTTGAAGATGACTTCCAGTGGACTGATCATATGGATCTGGTGAGACTAGACTTTTCACACTATGCTGAACACAGGGTTAACCTCATAAGGATATTTTTAACACTGGGTCAAGCTACAAAGGGCATTCATTGGAGGGGACAAACAAAAATACTGTCCCGGGCCATAGGCTTATGCAACAGCCCTGGACAAAATTAAGGAGATAGTTTGCCTAAAAATCAAAATAATGTCATCATTTACTCACCCTCGTTTGACTTTCTTTCTTCTGCACAACTTCAAAGAAGATATTTTGAAGAATGTTGGTAATCAAACAACACTTCTCCCTTTTGTCTTCCATCCTTCGGAGGCGTTTCTCAAAATATCTTCTTTGTGTTCCACAGAAGAAAGAGTCATAACTAGGTTTTGAATGACATGAGGATGAATAAATGATGATACAATTTCTATTTTGGGGTGAACTATGGGATATGGGACATGATAACCCAGACAAAAAAATGACTCTTGGTTTACAATTTAAATTGTAAAATGAACAAATGCAAATGAATTGTTCTTTCTCGTACATAAGTTGCATAATATTGGTGTCCTTGTAGTTTTTCGTGCTAAAAGCAGAACATAAAATGAATCACTTTGACTCACAAGACAATACTTATGCAGGGAATATGCTCAGATGGATTATGCAAATCCCAGCAGACGTCTCTTTTCAACTTTTTTTACAAAGACGTTCTGACGGCCAGCCAGTTATACAATGAGTGTAAGATATCAGACCCATTAGGTATCTGGAAAGACATTTGTTATGCATTGGATATGTAAGACGCTGCAGCAAATACCCTGTAAATCCATCGGATTGGATTTAGCCCTGAAATATCCTTGTTCCTCCTCCAGCAATACGAGAACTGGAGAGAGAACCAGCCGGATAATTTCTTCGCGGGCGGGGAGGACTGCGTGGTTATGATCGCCCATGAGAACGGCAAATGGAACGACGTGCCCTGCAACTACAACCTGCCCTACATCTGCAAGAAAGGCACAGGTGAGAGAGAGGAGGCGGCGGAAAAGAGGCCAGATACCACCTCGCTTCAAACCGTTTCCACCGGTGACCTCCTTTTGTTAACTGAATTCACACGTTCTTCATCAGATGTTGTATCACCTTTTGGTTTCATCTCTTCCTGTGCTTCTTAAAGGGAATAATTCATCCAAAAATTGTATAATTTATCGCCCTCATATTATTACAAAAAGCTTTTCGGAGGACGTTTAGAGAATGACAGCCCTAGTTATCATTCATTATGTTTGAGTGTCCATTACATTCTTCAATTTTCAAAAGAGAAATCATGCGCAGCAACATGAGGGCGAACAAATGACAGACTTTTCATTTTTGGGTGAGACGTTTCTTTAAAAGCAATCCATTCCTTCATTTCTCTGTCACGCTGAACTGGTAAGCTCCACTACTCCATTTTCACACCTCACCGTCATCTTTCATCGTCAGACAACGACCTCAACAATAACCCGTCACTCATTTCTGATGAGAGTCATCCCGGGCAACAGCGAGGGTCTGATGGTGGGTTCTCCGGAGGGCGACGGCTTGACACGACAGCGCTTCTGCTTCTCTTCAGCCACTCTCGGCTGTCGTGCTGTGACGCAATCTGTTCCAATCACACCTCTGTGGACTCATTAGAGTAGTTTTGTCTGGATATTTGCATATGAAGCAGACCGAAGCTATGGAATTTGGCGGGTCCGTTTGCCATAGCTAGATTTAAAGAGACACGGGGTTCACGAGGGCCAGCTGGAGAACGGGTTCATCAGACCACACGTCTCAGGTGGCTCGGACCGAGACGGACCTAATCTTGAGAGTCGATGAAGCATGTTTTTCACTTCGAATTCAAATCCCAAACTCCCTTTTATATTTAACACTCGATATTAAAATTGTATTAGAGCTTGTTATTGAAGGTGGTAGGCTAACCTGGCACTTTAAAACGTAATGTCTTCAAGCACTTGAAGCAATGATCTGACCGTTGGACTCTCAGTCGACACAGCTTCCATGTGCAGACATGGCACAACATGAATTTGGAGAATCACTGTGTAACTGTGGGCAATAGCAACAATTTACAAAAGCGATAAAGAATAAAGCCAATTACTCCATGTTTAATGCGGTGTGCTGCGAAATGTTGAGCAAACAGCCGCATGGCTGCCGCGCATACACAGCTCAACCAGCTGTCGTTGGCGGGACCACCTGGGAAAGTTTTGTCCCCACCACCTGCCTCTCTGTCTGCTTTTGTCCATCAGCTCTCCCCTGGTCATTCTAGCATTCGAACTGTCACCTCTATTGACCACCTAATGTCTCCAGCCAAACCTTCATATAATAAGGTGGCGGTGTGTGTACACTCATCGAAAACAACATGTTCATTTTTACAAACAATGGCGCTGCAGGACTCGGAGCTTCCGCGTCCAGTGTACAACCCATTTAAAAACTATTTGATCAATTTTTATATTTATAAAGCAATCTTTATAGTTGTCAATATCGTCCGTTGTGTGAACTGGCCTTAACTGTGGCAAACAAAAGTCTTCTTCTGTGGTGTTGTGATAGTTGTTTTGCTGATCTGGCGTTTTCGCTGGAAATGAAGATGTCTGAATCTCTGGTGTTTGCTACAATCCCCGAGGCGATGCTGAATGCTGACTCAGCCGAAGAAACTCCTATCTGTGACTGTGTTATTGAATCACCTTGACTTCTGCCTGCCAGCCGGCTTTCATGCTTGTATGAATGGGGTGTGAAACATCCTGGGGCGATCGGAGGTGTCAGATCAGTATGATGACTCTATGATAAATAAACTACTTTGCTTAGACCTCGGAGACTGTTAACATGGACTTCATGAACGACATGAATGCAAAAACGATTTTCAAGAAATTCAATATACAGTATAAGGACATTTTCACATGCATATTCAATAGATGTAAGGTAGATAAAAGATGACAAATCACTGAAGCGTAGCATATCAAATCAAGTGTTATTTGAATTATTCGAGCTAAAAAATGCAATAAAAATAACCTTGAGAGCAAAGTACTAACTGGAAAACGTCTTTGAAAAGGCCTTGGATCATTTGTTTGTAGATGCCATTGGGTTTGATATCATCTCATCCTGTGGCATTCATACATTTTTCATTGCGGCTTAAGTATCCAAATACATTTCGGGTCATCGAGTCCAAACGTACAGCCCGAATGTGTGTATGAGTATCGACTTTATATTTGTTATTTATTTATGATTTATCGTCGACTGTGAGTTTGGCTTGTTGGGATTGAGGAGGATCGCTGACTCTTCTGAGCGTGACATTTGGCTGCTGTCCTCAACACAGAAGGTCAGCAGTCTTTCTCTTCAGACAGAGAACCTATAGGAGGACGCAGGGGTGGGCGTAGAAGAACACTCATCAGGGAGCGACCGGCACCTGACACCCCGGATCAATTTATTCTTATAGTCGTCACTGATTGGGTGACAATTCCTGCCCGTTTTTGGTGACAGATAACCTGCAGGTCCTCAGCAGAATTGATTTGATTCTCAGGTTGGTTTTCTGTAGGGGGGTAAAGGAATAGTTTGTTCAAAAAAGAAAATCTCATGTCATTCTGATGCTGGATGCTGTTTTTTACAGAGAAATTCCAATCGCTTCACTTGTTTTTAATCGACCAGTTGATGCGGTTCATGAATTGACTCAATGATGTGGTCTTATTGACTCAGTGATTCTTTCGCAATGGTTCTTGAGTAACAGCTCACAATATTTTTGATAACAAATATACTACGTAAATATCTTGTTCCTTAAACAAAGCTATCGTTTTGAAATATATTGAAGTCTATTTTATTTTCGCTATATATCAGCTATTGTAATTCAGTCTGTTACGTCTGTTGATACGTAAAATATATATACAGCCATGGAAAAAATGACGAGACCATTCCAAATGTTCATTTTATCAGCATTTCTAGATGTATTGGGGCCATTACAGTCCAGTGTCTGTTGAATTTCAACAAAATCAAACATGAAGTCATCCAACAGCAATGTGAAAGACTGACAGCATGACAAGACACATGAAAACTGTGATAAAAATCCAGGTTATCACATAAAAAATAGTTCTTGAACTTTTCTTAATGACAAATATGACTGTTGTGTTGCTTAAAGGTGAATCTGAACTTGTTTTCTTTGAAGCATTTGAGGTCTGAAAAATGCAGAGCATCTTTTCTGTTATTTTGACCTGTTGCTCCAGATTTCATTTTCTGCAAATAGAAACAATATTGTTATTTGAAATTTGGGAGAAATATTAGTAGTACGCAGAATGAAACACACATTATCATTTTACCTAAACACATACCTATAAATATATTCAGAAAAACTGATAATAAATGTGAAATTTTGCCGGATATATATATATATATATATATACAGTATATGTATATTTTTATAAATATCACGCAGTTATGTATCTACAGAAATTATGACAAATTGACATTGAAAAATGACTGAAACATGAAAAGTATACCATGGAAATTTTATAGAATACATGAAAATATTATGAAATGTTCAATTTACATTACAAACAATGTCAGGTGTTTTAACCGAGTGCACCACTTCTCGTCTTTGCAAGTTGAATGGAAAACTGCGTGAAGACTTTTCAAAATGTTCCTCTCGTGTTCCACTAAGAACTAACAGCATATGGGTGTACTGTAAATAAAGATTTTTTTTATTTTTGGGACGGCACAGCTTCGGTTTCATAAAGTAAAACTTATGTGTAAAGTCCCAGTGTCATAAAGTTTGTCAGAGATATTAATCCCTCACTGATCACAGGTCAGCTTACGTCTTGATCCAAATGAACAAACTGGTGGCGAGCAGGATCTCGGATCGTATCGTTGCTGTTGTGATGTCACGCTGTGTATTGGGATCTGTATGCCTCAAGCTCTAATTGATTTGTGCCGGAGCTGCTGATTGGTTCCCTGCAGTATTTACAGGCCAACTGCCACAAAAACAGAGTGAGGTTGCATGCTGTCAAGTGATGGAGTTTCAACTGCAAGGGCGCCACCTAAAGGTGGAAAAGAGAATTGCAATTTAACAAACACGAGTTTGACTAATTATAGAAATGTCAGTGCAGCAGACCTACGAGATTCTGCCATTGGACAATGGCGCTGTACAGTCAAATCAGAATAGGCCGGGGACTAAAGTCTTTATTTTTTGTACTCCGTCTTACTGTCTGTCTTGCTGGCCGATTGCACCCAACAATAAAGCCATGACACAAATCATTTCCTCACATGTCATTTCAAACTTGTATGACTTTCTTTCTTCTGCAGAACACAAAAGAGGATATTTTGAAGAACGTTGGTAACCAAACAATATTGTACCCCATTGACTTCCATTGTACGGACACGAAACCACAGAGACATTTCTCAAAATATCTTCTTTTGTGTTCCACTGAAGAAAGAGTCACATACAGGTTTTGATCAACGTGATGAAAAATAATTGATGACTGAATCTTTTGGCACATAACAAAACCAATAGGGGATAAGATTTTACTTTTGCATCAGTAATCAAAACGTGAATGTTATAAATACAGTGGATAACTGAATCAAAACTATGTTTGGTTGTTTTTGTAGTGTTGTGTGGAGCTCCACCCACAGTGGACAACGCCTTTGTTATTGGCCGGAAACGTTCGCACTACGACATACACTCGGTGGTGCGTTACCAGTGCGCAGATGGTTTCATCCAACGCCACATCCCCACCACCAAATGCCGCGCTAACGGCAAATGGGACCGACCCAAGATCATCTGTACAAAATGTAAGTGACATGAAAGACAGCATGTGTTGGAATGACGTTAGGGTCAGTAAATATCCTGTTTTCATTTAAATATAACTATCAAGACTTTCTTTACGCTTGGATAGCATTTTAACGTTAGAAAATGATTTAGTGCTTTGAGCTGCCAATTACTGTGCTCTGTTGAATACATTTAAGCCTTTTTATTCAATGAAATCCATTCTGCTAATCAATTTTCCTGAAAAATCAGCACAGTAAATGCATGCATTTTTTCTTCTGTCCCCAGCACGGCGATCTCACCGCAACAGACGGCATCATCACAAATCCCACCACGAGCACAGAAGGCACAAGCGGCACGGGTCAGGGGGTCATCGAGGTCATCGAGGTCAACAGGCGGGTCATGGCCATTTCTAACCAAATAACCCCTTTCGACCGCACCTGCAAATCAACAAATCCTTTCCAACAGCCTTTCACCTAAACCTTCTTATCTTCAATACCCACCTTTCACCTTTTCCACTTCATATCTGGCTCAGTCTACCCCCGTATGACCAGAGGGGGTGCTGCTGGGCCTCACAAGGACTATGACACTTTTCCTTATCGCTCTTATTTATTCTGTTTCTCTGTTAATGTTTCGTCATTTTAGCGGAAAGTTCTTTCGTACCTTCAATGTAGAAACACTCTAACTGTTTATGTATTTTTACATAAGCATTAATAGAGAGGGTGGGTTGGTACTCAATGTAAATAAACTGTATTTCATTTCAAAACACAGGATCATATCAGAATGGCCAAGAAATGCTTCTCGTGTTTGCTGTTACTAGATTTTGAGGGGGATTTCTTGATTTTTTTGCTCTTTCTAAGACATTACGTTGATTTATACAGTATTTGAGTATTGATGTGTTTTTGGATGAGAGGAGTGGTGTTCATCTAGATTTTTTGTTACTTTTTTGGAAAGTTTTTAAGTGGTAGGTCACCTAAAAAAATCATCATTCTGTGGTTGTTTACTCATTTATGTGTTGTTCGATACCTTTTTGGCATTCTTATTGCTGTGAAACACAAAAGGAAATGTTGGGCAAAATACTCAATGTTATATTTTCCGTATAAAGAAAGCCCCATGGACTATTTAATGGTAGTTCTATGGGGCAGTTTTGACAGCCCGGCAACCCCAGTCCCCATTCACTTTCATCGTCTGCAAAAGGGCCACCATTCCATGTTTCATGGAAGAAAGTAAGTCACACTGGTTTAGAATAATATGAGTGAATATGTTAATAAAGACAAAATTGGCTTTTTTTTTAGTGAACTTTTAAAAAAAGAATTTACCAAAAAAATGAACATTTTATCATTTTGTTAATAATGAAGATTGTTGGTAACCAAAGAACATTGGCTTCCATTGACTTCCATTGTTTGGACACAAAACCACTGAGACAATTTACAAAATATCCACTTTTGTGTTTGACAGAAGAAGTGTCATTTACAGGTTTTCAACAACATGAAGGTAAATAAATGATAGAATTTTTATTTTCGTGTGAACTGACCCTTTAAACTATTTACTACATTAGAACAGTAACGATAACATCCTTCAACAAACTAACTAACCAATTGCTGGTGGCCACTTCTGTCATCGCACAGATTTCAAGTTTTTCCAATTTACGGTTATTAACTTGACAAGAATTAGTTAGACAAGGTGTGTCACTGTGTAGTCCCATGCTGCTGGTGGTCTCTCCATCTGTTATTGATGGTCTGTGTCATGACCTCCCACTCTCTCACCCACAGCGGAGAAATTGTCCTGTCGCACCATGTCAGCAAGAGGAAAGAGGAAGTAGGATAGAATCAGACGCAATCTCTGGTTCTAACTGTGCTCGGCTACATCCGACAGAGCCGATGAGAGAGAACTCTGAGGTCGCATGCGAATACCCATAAGTGCAGCTAAAAAGAAAGTCCTCATCCACATGGCATGAAATCACGTCATACAGGTTAAATGTTAAAAGTGCTCACGGGTACTTCCAGCGCTGAAGATCACAAGGTTAAAAAGCAGAAGACAGCCATTCGGGATCCAGTATTGTTCTCGTGTCCCTTTAGAGAGGACGATATGTTTGTGTTTCTCGAAATTCCAGTTATTGCTTTCGTACCAGGTGCGTGTCCTGCTTTTCGAAGAGTATAGCGACAGCTGACTCAGATCTGGACTGCTTCTTATTTTCTACCCTTTAAAGCAACCGTCTTACCCCAGAAAACAGCCAACTCATTTCTCTAACGCTGTGTTTTGTGCTTATCTCTGGCTTTTTCCCTCTCGGTTCCCTCATGAGACTACTAACGTAGCCCAGTTCTGCACCACAACCTTCTTATTTCTCTCTTTCGTTATGTACAGTACGTTCATCCAAATTTTTAATAATAATAAATCGCATGATTGAGCCAGCAGTCTCAATAACTAGATCTTTTTTATTCCTCAAGAATGAATGACAAGGTTGAAGGCACAACCTTTTTCAGACCTGGAGGTGGTTTTGAATAGTTCCAAGTTGATTGTTTTTTGTGTTATTTATTCATTTATTTGCATTGTAATTTAATATTTGTTGTGCGATATGAATATTTATCTGTTTACTTTCTGTTGTTTAATATAATTTTTTTAAATTAAATTTAAGCCCCACAAGAGTAGATTCGGATTGAAACGTTTTTATTATTTCCTCTCCAACCACCAAATCTTTCACAATGGATAAAATTCCCCATAAAACTGAATATGTTGTTTTCACATTTTGGATGTAAAATAGTTTGTGAATGTTGTTTTGTGTTGACTTTAAAGGGAGACCTGCCCAAAAATAAAAATTCTGTCATCATTTCAAAACCTGTATGTGACTCCTTCTTCACAAAGGAAGATATTTTGAGAAATGTCTCAAATGTGGTTTTGTGTTCATGCAATGGAAGTCAATGGTGCCCCAATGTTGTTTGCTCACCAACATTTTTCTAAATATCTTCTTTGGTGTTCTGCAGAAACGAAAGTCAAAGTCAAACCGGTTCTAACCCTAACCCATAAAATCATTTCGATTTTGGGCTGAACTATCCCTTTAACGTCCATGTATGATATCCGTTGAATTCTTACAGCAGTGTGTACCAACGTCGGGCTTAAAGACTGAAACCCAACATCCAAACAGTCTATATTAGCTGCTAATATACCTCTGCATCACACTAATAGCTCTCTACAGCCATCAGCCAGTGACGGAAGCCAGATGGCCAACAATGTGGCAACTTAATTGCGAGTCTCCGTTATGAAAATGAACTTCTAAACAGAGGTTGTTCACAGCTGCCTGTTGGCAGGAGCTCTAAAGAACCGTAAGAGGCAGCTGCGGGGTTTTCTCGTCGCACGTCTTCTGACTAATTGCTGGCGAGAAATCGCTATCCCTGAGGTTGTTATGCTAGCGCGCCTCCCCTTTAGAGTCGCGTTTGTTAAACAGCCTCATTCACATTGTGTCTGCACGGCTTTTGATTTGTTGTAAGATGTTAACTTTTTGTTTGCATTTTGTATTTGAAAGCAGTGAGGTAGTCAAGTGTCCAGCATCCTCAGTTCTGGAAGTTGCAGATGCATAATACACTTAACCTGAACCTCCGGCGTTCCCTGTTCACCTACATTGTGCTTACATAGGCCGCCCTTTCCCCAACGTAAGTCTCTACCATAATACTCTTTTTTTGCACATAATCCTGTCTGTATATTCCATCCCAACTTTGCCGAGACAGACAGAGAGAAGACACTCATTTTAACCAAAAATGCCCCAATCGATTATACAGCCGCATTCGAACCGTACAAATAGTCTTGATATCTGTTTAGTCTTTAAACCAACCGTATGAACGATTCTCCCATTTTCCGTGTATTTACAGTTATAGCTCTTCTTTCTGTACATTCATCATTTGTAAGCTAGAAGGGCAAGCCAGCAATTATTAATAGGCCACCGTTCCCCGCTGCTGGATGCTGTAAATTCATTCCTCCAGCTGTAGAAAAACAACCTTGCTTTACACAACCATAAAACCTTATGACACCACTCCTCAACTACGTGATGTACAGACTTCATTCTGTTTATAATTCTCGATGTTTCTCGTTTTTTATTTATTTTTGTTCACTTTTTTAAATGAAACCGAATGTGTTCGTTGCCCTGGACTTCGTGCACACAGGCTGACTCCTCATCCTGCATCAGAATCGAGATTCGCGTTCTTGTGGAGGTTTGCGTTGAGATGTTATGTTTACTGTCGTACGTTTTTGTATTTCTTTATCGGGGTGATTGAGTCAGGCTGTGTGAATGTGGTTCATGTGTGTTAATCAATATTTATTGATGTTCTTATGGATTCTAGTTCTGTCATTGTATTACATTCTTTACCAAACAAGTGGTCAATTAAAAACATTGGATGCGATCGGTGCTAATGTTTTTATTGATGTGTTTTTTAATTGTTGTCATCAGCTCTGGGGGGGGGAAGGTTGGGTGTTGCTATGGAGCTCTGCTCTTAAAGCAACAGTTCACCCAAAAATTAACATTTGGTCATTTAGTCATCGCCATGTCACCAAAATAACTATTTTTCATATGTGTAATACAAAGGAAGATATTTGGAATAATAACGAATAATGGGTTCAATGGCAGCTCATATTATGATCAGAGACTGTCATTCAAAAATAGTCAAAAAATTACAACAAGGCTTCGGAATGTTCCATACAGCACATAGATTCCCATTAAACAAATGGTAAATACGTTGAAATTACAGTCGGATATGCACAGATCATCATTTTAAAAATAAAGTTGGTCAGAATAGATTTGATAGCATCAAGGTTTTTTTTCGATATTTCTCTTTCCCCTCCATCAGAGGACCCTGGTTACTTCTTATCAGCCCGTTGCCCAGCCAAGTACGTGTGATTAATAATTCATACCCACTGTGTGTATCTCTGACTACTTCTGCTTTATCTCTTAACGTCAGATTCAAGGTCTTTGATGTTCCATCATCACACTGAGGTGCGGGACGTTGTAAATATTCCTGTATTTGCTCCCGTGTAAATTTCTGATTCTCACATGTAATAAACAGGCCGGAACAAGACTTTGAAGAGCACCTAACCTCAAGAACTTGCAATATCAAAGAACAGCTTATTTAACACACCTGCTTCGATCATAGATAATATAATACTGAATAAAGCAGAAGTTCACTGTCGAGAGCAGTAGTTTAACCTCAGGTGTTCCTCTAGCTCACGTCATGGGTTTGATTCTTAGTAAACGCACATGAATCTGAAGCCAGATTATAGCTTTATGAGAGGAACAGACAGAAATTCTCATAATCATGCCTTTTTAGCAATGTTTTAAAATCACATTCCGAGTCAAACGATCATGGTTCTCACAGGTGTTGTAACCAAACACAGTGTACCATGTGTCCATTATGCAGAATAGAGAATGAGAGCTACATTATAATAATTGTAATCATGTATATAGCTTATAAAAGGTTATATCGGCTAATAAAATATACAGACAAGTTATATGGGCTACTGTAAATTCCTGTACTTTATATACAGTAGACTACTGTGAATTGTATGTACTACTATGGACTTAAATGAACCGTGGGGAAATCACTAAATTGCCAGTGCATTATCTGATGTATTTGTTCACATTGTTAATGTGATTGGATGTTAAACATCAACTGTTTTAAATGCATCAATAACATTTTCATTGTTGCTGCGGGTCAGAAATTTATAGGGAACTGTCAAAATGTCAAAAAAATTAATACAAATGGCCATAAGATTCAAGATATGATTGCAACAAAACAGTACACTTAAAATACATATTGATTGTTTAATTTACTGTGTTAATCCAATAGATTTGTCCAATGTGCTTGATTTGAAAAGATTATAAAAGTCTCAACTTTTGGGAGTCAGCACATGCAACAAAAGAAACAAAACGGATGAGTTAAGATTTTTTTACAGTGTACTGGTATGAGATCTGTTTTTGTATAAATATTACATAACAGTTTGCATAATTTAGCAATATCACAAGAGCATGAGTGCTGTTTTCAACAAATATGAGAAAATAATTCAATTGTCTTTGTTACTCGTTTCTGCCGCTTGGCCAGGTCACTCTTGTAAAATAGATTTCTCGGATCGCTATGAGTTTTTAAGCCGGTTAAATGAATGAATAAGCATGTTGAAGAAGTTCACATTCTTCAATATGTCTTATTTATTTACAGGTTTCTACCTTTTAAATGCTAAATGGCTGTTGCACAAAGATTAATGCATAATGGGTGGGAGATAAAACATGGGAAGCGTAATTTCAGCTCCTTAGTGTTTCATTCTTCTTTTAATATGTCTTTTTAGGGTTATGTGCAGGTTTCAGCTGAATTTGAGGAGTGCTTGTCTGGTCTTGGTTTACAGTAAGTGGACTTGACTCTACAGGCTACTGTAAGTTATTACAGTATGCAGTTTTCTTTTGTTTGTCTTTCTTGGAGCTTCTCTGCTGAGCTCATTATGAAGTGTTGCTAAAAATACTGTTTCTAGTCCTCAAAATGTCTTATTTTATTCCATAATACACACGTTAAAGGTCCAGTGTATGAAATTTAGCGGCATCTAGCGGTGAGGTTGCGAAATGCAGCCAACGGCTCACTCCACCGCTCCCTTTCGAAGGACTACGGACGCTGACACAGAACTAAGATATAAATACGAATACGAGATACGAATGGGATATATGAAACGTGCTCTCCATTTAGAGCTACTGTAGAAACAACATAACGAATTCCATGCAAGGGGACCCGCGGTGTATGTAGATAGAAATAGCTCATTCTAAGGTAATAAAAACATAACGCTTCACTATGTAAGATCTTTATGCGCCTCTGAAGACATAGTTATGTATATTACATAGTCATTTCTGCAATAGATTCCTCCCAAAAATTACACACTGGACCTTTAAGTAAATGATAACAGAATTGTACTTTTTAGGTGAACTGTTTCCTTAAACGACTTTTAAATACCGATTTAATTTTGTAAAACGCTCAATGAGCTCCAAAGTGTTTTTTTGAAAAACGTCCAAGCTAATTTAATTTCACAGCTGCAGCGGGAGATCTGATACATGTGCTAGACTCTCCCAGTGTTTCAAGGGCACGCTGTCCTCATTAGACGTCAAGCTGTGGAGTCTGGTTAGTGTTGCTCAGAAGATGACCTAGGCATTTTTCCAACCACAAAAAAACACTCCAGATATGCAGTGGAGTCTTCTGAACCAGATACTATTCTGGTCGGGTTATGAATTTGAAGCGTCTTGCTCCATAAATATTAAGCATCTCATCCACAAACTTTTTTGCTGACTGAAGGCTTTTGCTAATAAGGTCTGAAATTGCCAAATTCTGTTCAAATGTCCCTTTTTTCTCATTCCGAATAGTTTCCTGCAGTAAACAGGAAGCGAGACGAAAAATGGTGATGAGCAACTGTTTTCAAGTGTGAGTAAGCAGACGACATCAAAGAACATAAGTTGCATCCTCCTTATTCACACAGCAATTTAATCTAAAGGTTAATTCTTATTCTTAAGCCCATTTCTCATTCCAGTAGATAATTCGTTGAACAGAACAAATTCGCTAAGCCTGAACATTTAACAGGATAATGATGTTTGTACGCATAGCGATTCCTAATAGCTTTTTGAAGGACCACACGATGTAAAGCATGGCAGAAATAAATAGAAAGAATTAGTAAAAACGTCCCGAGCTGGCGCAGCTATATGTACAGCCGGCCGTCCGTGCCCACTCTCTTTTTGTTGTTGGTCTATGGTTGATGATCCAGAAATCTCCCTTCATTAAGCAGCTCAGCGCATTCTCAATACAACAGGATTTTCACGCACAGGTGGCTTTAGGGATAGCTGGTATATTAGCCAACTGACTGCTCGTATACCCGGACTTGCTCCGGTTGGCCAACGCCGCCGGGCTCAAGGGAAGAGCTTTGCTGTGCTCAACCTTCACGGCTTGGTAGGAATCATGCAACTCTTGCTGGTTTCAACACTATATAAAGCCAACTTGCACAATGTTCTTCCAACAAATGCAATAAATTGAAAAAAATTAAGAGGGTCAATCTGTTGCTTTGCATAAGATTAGTAAAATTCCCAATTTATTTATCCAAGTTTGGTCAACTAAATAATATTTTTAGCAACACATTAAACTGTGAAAATGCTGGCTTATTGTCATTGCTATGTTGGGTCAAAGGGGTTATAGTCATAAATTAACCCATGCTGGGTGGTTTTTAACCCATTGTTGGGTCAAATATAACATTTTTATGGTTCAGTTAACCCAACGATTGGGTTTGTACCTTTTATCATGCTTGACACTTAAAGGCATTTTTACTTTAACATTAATGCATCATTTTATCGCACGGTTTCATGTTTGCGTTGGCACCTCTTTTTTTACCTCGCCTCATGCTGTATTCAAGAGCTCGCTGTGAATAAATACTCTAAACAGTTTCATTAGCCCTATGCCCCTGCTTTTCAACTCCTTTCTGAGTTCTTTCAAGACAGGCCAGCGATTAAAGGCAGCACGCCCGCACTTGATCCACGCTCACGTCCGCTTGCAGTCGGCACAAAACAGCAGGATCATGCTTAAAGCCCACAGGCCCTAAACAAACAACCGACGCTCGCTGTTCACGGCTGGAGGCTTGTTCAACAAAGCAGAGTCTTTGTGTATGCAGAATCATTACCCGCTGAAATGAGCCAATCAATGTTCACAACACTTCAACCAATTACCATGTTCTTAAACGTTTCCCGGCGCATTTGTTACATAAAAGAGTATTTCGAAGTTTACTGAGGGAGAATAGATTTTGGTTTAGTGTGTCTGATGCAATGAGACAAATATTCCAAAATATACTATTTTAGTACAATAATAATAATTAGTATTACTACTTTTTGCCTGTTTTTAATTTAGTTGGCTGAAATTCTTGTTGTTGAAGCCTCAAAGTTTTAAAAAATGGTGTAAAGCATGTACTGTATGCCTTATAGTGTATAATGAAATATTTGTGTATAGGTTGTCATGAACATATAAAAAGTATACTGGTTAGCCCCGCCCACCACAACATCTCATTGGTCAACATTTTTGCTCTACGTAACTGTGTATTAAACAGGCAAGTCGTGATATCATTGGCTTTGACACTGTATGTTTTTCTAGTCTGTTTTCTAAATGTTTTCATTATTTTCATCTCAGCTGCAAAGCATGTAGTGAAAGCTTTCGGCGTACAAGCTGCATAATTTCAGCTGTTTACCAAATCGCTTTTGCTTTCCTCTGAAATCCACAATGCATTACGTCTGTTACTATGGCACTGCGAGGGTCAATCGTGTTATTTCAGCAAGGCAACAAACATTTTCTCGAGTGTTTTCGTGGACTGAAGACACAAAGCACAGCATCACCGGGTGCTTGCGCTTGAGAGAAACCAAAATAGAAATGTGCAAATTGCTTGAGCCATATTCAGTCATCGTCATGGTAACCAGCAAGGTTTTTGTCCCTTTTTGTGTCACAGGTCAAGTTTGTGTGTTGACGAGCAGTTATATTTCTCGCATCCACTTAGAGAAATGCCAGGCGAAGACAAACAGGTCAATAACTTTATTCTAAAATGCATCTTCATAGACAATATTGTGCGATATTACATTTGAGTGGATAGTGCAATTGTCAACTAAGAGGTAGTGAAGCATATTATGTAAGTCACAGTGCGTTAAAACATCATGCTTCAGTTATTGCTTACAAGGTCATTCAAAATATACAAAAAAATGATTGGACCTAGCGTTATATGCATAGTAACTGGCAAAGCTAATCAGTTTTGCTATTGCTAAGTTTGCCAAGTTCATTTTAGTGTGCAAGTTAAACCCAGCTAAGATAGGTTCATGCTAGCAACTAATGCAAGCGTCAGCCCTTACCGCTCCTTCATTATCAGACTAATGCTAATCAAGGTGAGCTAAATGAGCTTTTCTACATTCTTAGCGTTAACTTCGCTTCATAAGTATTCGTCTTCCTTGGGAAAAAACAAATTTGTGTTCTTTTCATGCAAGGTAACAATAATACTAATGAAAGTGGCTAACTTCTCTAATCTAGAGATGGTCGACACCTGGATTCAAGCAAGAAATAATTACGCCTGAGGTTAGCACTAGCATTAAAAGCGTTTCCCTGTCAGTTATTTTTGGCACTAGTAACGCTAATATTCTGCTTTATTTAGATACTTCTGGTGTTGTTAGTCAGATTGTATGATGTTTCTTGAGGAGCCCGTGTCGGCTTGACGTCAGGACGTTCAGGGTTTCTACGAAAGCAGTAGACCCCGTAAAGATGGAACTTCTTGTCAGGAAAGCCGAGGTTTCGGACACCTGGTACTGGTCCTCCACAGCGGGTTCGAGGGTTGACGATGGGGTACCGGATGCTACCGTCCTCCACCCACCCCGCTTCACAACGGTCCAGGAGCTGGAACTTCCAAGCAGCATATAGTTGTCCCACTTTGGCTATGACTGCATCATCACGTTGACAAGCTTTTACCGCCTCGAGGTAGTTTACTTTCTTAAACCTTTTGAGAAAGTAAACACGGCCTGAAATACACACACAAAACAACGCAAAGATGATCATATATTTCCCCAAAACAAGCATAGCTTCTTATAAGAATGAAAATCGACAGATAAGATTACCGATAATGTTCCTATTTGTTCTTCTAGGCATCAATGAGATTAAATAGAGATCAATTGGAAACTTTTTCTCCTGAGAAAGACCCAGAAATCTCACAAAAGTCTCCATTAGAGTTTCAGAGGAGATTTTAACAATGTGACAAAGTCTGCCATTAAGAATTGAAGATTTCTCAAATATTTTTTCAAACTACCCTCATCCAGATTATTTTACATCTACAATCTACATTCATTTATATATATCCATACTCTTGATACATTTTAACAAAACATGTTAACATTTTAACAAAATTTGTCTCATTTGTGTCTTCTATTCATTTATTTATTTATTGTAATTTTAGGAGAAGACTAAATTGATGTTTAAATGAAACACTTTTTACATGTATAATTTTGTTTAATATGCAATAAGCACAGTCAAATGCCACAACCACTCTTTGAAAGCTGGACAGTCATCCTTAATCATGATAAAACAAAATGCATGTTTTTGTGAAGGAAGGACATGAAGAAAGCAAGAAAAAAAATGAGAGAATGAATAAAAGAGAAACAGAGAGGGGGAAATTAAGAAAGAAACCCATAGCATCCCATATTTCCCACAAGGCCATTCGATACATTTCTTGGATACGGTCATTGCAGTAACATTATTGAAATCTGGCCCAGCTTTGAAGATTCCTTGAAAAATTGTCTTCATTAAAAGCCCACTTCATGGGGACAAAAGGAAAAGCATTTTGGCTCTCGACGACTTGGCTGCAAGTGCACCTAAAGAACCAGGTTATTTTGTGTAGTCTTTGGATGATACAGCACTTCACAACTGCTCTGAACCTGAGCCAAAAATACAGGTTTCTTTCCCCAAAGACTAAATCAATTCAGCACTCCGCTGTGTAAACACCCATTATTCCCAAACGTTCACAATGCGACCGTCCACCCTCAGCTACACTAAATCATACTTTCCCTCAATTAGATTTGGCCGGTTTTCCGGCGACTGATGCATCGCTCAATTAAGTCTCCTCCGCCACCTTTTATACCAAGAAAGTACTAAGAAATGGGACCTTCTCAATAAAATGCATGATGTATCCTCACCGTTGAGGTTCGAGGTGAAGCAAAAAGCATCATAGCACTCGTCGTCTTTGTGCCTGTAGCCGTAGTTCCGGACTCCTGGAGGGCTGTCCTTCCGTCCGCACTGGTCTCGAGGATGGGAGATGGGGTACTGAACCGAGCCGTCCTCTAACCAGCCGGCGTTGCACCAGTCTAGCCCCTCGAGCCACGCCTTGTGAAGTTGTGTGTGGGACGCCAGAATAGCATCCTGCTCTCGACACGCTTCTTCTGCTTGGCGGTAGTTTAGCTTGTAGCGTCCGGATGCAGGGTAGTAGGGGAACACCACACCTTTAAAAAGATGAGCAGAAATATGACATTTCATTGTTTGTTAATGTCATAGGGATGCTACTACATTTAAAGGGATAGTTCACCCAAAAATACAAATTATGTCATCATTTATTCACCCTCATGTCACTTCAAAACTCATACAAGTTTGGGATGACAGGAGGACCTTCATTTTAGGGTGAACTATCCCTTTAAGACTCCCCCTGACCTTCGAGGTCTAGATTGACGAATCCCGTGTCGTCCTCCATGTCATTGGTGACCTCACACTCGTAGCGGCCGTAGTCTTGCAGGGTGATGTTGTGAATTATAACCGAGGCGTCTCCTGGTCCAGCCTGCTCCAGAGACACTCGGCCACGGTAGGACCCGAACACCTTCTGTTGGCGGCCGAGTGCTACGAACACATCTTCAAACTGGAACGCGTCGGAAACCTTCGTCCACTTGATGCGAATGCGGCGAGGGTCCACGTCTTCCGGTTCGTGGTGGAAGCGGCAAGGAAGGGTGATGGTGCCCCCGCGATGAGTGACCACCTTACCCGGAGCGGTCTGGACTATCACCGCACCTGTGTCATCCTCTGGAGAGACAGAAATGGGAATTTATTTATCTTACAGACACCTCATGCCATTCAAAACCTGTATGTGACTCTTTCTTCTGTGTTGTTTTGAGAAATGTCTTAGTGGTTTTGTGTCCATACAATGGAAGTCAGTGGGGGTCAATGTTGTTTGGTGACCAACGTTCTTCAAAATGTGTTTTTGCAGAAGAATGAAAGTAATACAAGTTTGGAAATTGATTGGGATGAGTCAATTATTAAAGACGTTAAGGGTAAAATGATCTAAAAGTGTAGTTTGGTTTATTGTCATTTCCTGTGGCTTCAATAAAAATTGTTCAATCTTGTATATAACCAAAAATCACTAGACACAAACCCACTAAATCTGGTTAGTTCTCTTTCAAGTTTGAGGAGTGTAAACCACGGCCATCAAACAACATCTTCACTAACAGCAATCCAAGACCTGAACCTATCTCAAGTGCCACAATCAGCTCTGACATCTGCTTATTTAAGCTGTCGGCTGGATACCTGGCACTTGTTACCTTGTTACCAAAAACACTTTTCCTAAGAATGCCAGTTTTGCCAAACACATCCGAGGTTTAATTCAGCCGCAGACAGCTAAAGAACCAGTGTTTCGTCTGGGCAATGCTTATTGAAAGTAACTTGCAGTTGCCAAGTAAACGTCGAGGCCATGCTGTGATACGACATTACATCCAACAAAGATTTTTTTTCCCCTGGCTTATATGAAAATGAATACCAAATGAGGAACAAAAGACCCAGTGGACCCCAGACTGATTATAAAGATTGTTTACTTGCATTAGCCGACATCATTATTGCATACAAATATGCATAGAGTATAATATGTCGCCACTGCAAAAGGGCATTGTGGGAGATTTTCTTGTGATACTTCTGGTGGTCGGCCAATTAACGGTTTTAAAGCGTGATTATACACTGAGAATGTATTTTGTGGGTGGCGTGGTCTCTGGGTCGAAATTAACATTAGGTGATTTGAATTGCATTGCTCTTACACAATAAATAATGTTGTTTATACAGTATGTTCATTGCATATTTCTTTTACAAGTAGGCGGGTGTCTGGTATGTTGTGTTTGCATTGCATTTGCATATTTGTCATTTGCGTGGTCCGTCCGATGGTTTATTTACACGGGACGAAGTTCTTACCCATTACATGAACCACTTTCCTTCTGCCCTTTTCAGAGTCGGCTGGGTACGCGGCCGCAGGGGGCGAAAGGAACAACAATGTGCAGGTGATGGTTGTCAGACGCAAGAGCTATGAAGGAAAATACAGAACAGCTAAAGGAATTTGTGCTTTTGAATCGATGTCAATAAGAAATGACGGTCTCAAGAGCTTGAGGCGAGGCATGGTGAGATATTTCTATTTTAAGATGAAATCATCAGCTTTTAGATTTTAGTAGTGTCCAAAATTGTGTGCTTATGTTTACTTGGCCAAGTTAAGCCATGATATTTGTAGAAAACTATGGCAATTGCATTTATAATCAATCTGTAAAAAATAATGAAAACTACCCATCTGAAAAAAAAACAAAAGAAGCCTGAAAGAAACCATTACAGAAGTTCTAATGGTTTCCATTAAAATACCATTATGAACCTTGGCATCTTTCCATTAAAACCGTTACAAAATGTATTTTTGTAGTGTGTTTTGGGCATTATTCTATATTATGTTTTAATTAATTAATTTGCCACATTACAACCAATCGAATCCATCACATAGCAGAAGACACCGTTATAGTTTCCATTAAAACCAGTTCAATTCCCATTATAACCATTAAAATCATTAAATCGTGTTTCGGGCAGGGTTTTATTGTTTTTTTTCTCAGCAGGGTAGACTTTTACTATAGTAAAACCATGGTTAATTTTCCTAAGGGCCCATACTTAAGCAGAATGTATGAGAAAAAGGGGGAAACAATAGAAAAAACAGACATTGTCCATTTTCACTTTTTAAATGACACATATATTAGATATTAAGGGAGGTTGTAAATTACCATATAACCTAATCACAAAATGCAATAATACATTATGTACGAGTGTTGATACTTATGCAGCATGACGCACATACACAAATGCATCACTGACAGCAACACAAACACGTTATATACACACAGCTGGATCACATAACACACGTCTGTCATCTTCATCATCATCATCATCCTCCTATATTCCCCACAGCATCTCTCACTTCATCTCCCACACCACCGCACTGTCGCATTAAGGTTACAGTACTTACGCATGCCGTTAAACTCACCATCTTCACGGGAGGATGCGGGTTTATTATGCGTTGAGATGGTGTAATATTATAAGTGCGCGTTTGTGGTGCAGCCGTGTTCTCGGTGGTATCACTGCAGATGTCGTGTGTCGCGTCTCATCGCAAGCGATATCGCTTCGCGCCGCTGCTGCATGTGGTTTGAGCTGAGCAGTGAAATACGCTCCACGTGTGCGACAGAAGAAAAGCTCAGGCTGTCAGGTTATGGGTTTTCCTTTGTGTCCGGTTAATGTAGTGTGCTAGAGTTGTCTTTCTTTGTTTTGGTGGTTGCACTGCAGACACAACTGTGGGGATTTGTATATGCGCGGAGCTCTTATATGCTTTAACTTATGTTTAGCAAGTTATTGCGACACTCTTTTGATTGCGCATAATGTAACGTTAGAGGGAACGTCACGCCGCATTTCCAATGCGAACTTGCTTTGCTATAAAATCCTGAACATTACTTTATTATGGTTTTTGTTAAAACAAAACGTGGTTTCAATACCGTGACCATGGTTTCAACTATAGTTTTATAATAAAAACACGAGAACGACATTAACCTAATGGTTGATTTTCGTAAGGGAAGATTGTGATCTTGATAAACGAGTAAAATGTATTTCAAGAAATTGTTAATTTTGTTAAACAAGAATTTAGCAAAACGAAATGAAACAACAACAAAAAACAAATTAGATCAGGTTATGGTATGTTAGAAGCGCTACGTATTTTACGTAAGTAGTCGCTTGCGTAAACCGGATGGGGAATTAGCTCAGATGGTAGAGCGCTCGCTTAGCATGCGAGAGGTAGCGGGATCGATGCCCGCATTCTCCAACGCTTTTTTATTAATTTTATAAACTTTTGGTGTGATCAGAATCTGCTGTTGAATAATTCTCAAATACTTTAAAAGATCTACACGCACTAAATACTCGTCATACTTAAAATACACTGTTTACATCAGTGCGTCAAATGTGTAAATATTTTAGAGCACTTGTGTTATTTCACTCAATATAGTAAAATAAGATGTGAAACATAAACACTGTGATATATAGATGGTCATAAAAATGTTCTCCTGGGCTTCTTGTGTAACTTTCCAGCAGCTTTGAAAGGGCAGATTTGATTTGATTTGAAAGACGCCACACAGCGCTGTGTGTGCAAGAAGAACACGCATTGCTCCTAATCAGCATTAAAAAAAGGTGCTGAGCAAATGTGCCTTTTAAGGTTAGTGGTTAGTAGAACTCCTCCCTGCTGACTTGGTCATGTGCCTGTGAGATATCCACATGAAGCTGTTGTTCAGATAATTATTTATAACCCATGAGACCAGACAATTATTCACCATATGTCGTGATACACAAAAAGCAAACTTTAGAGAATCTTTTGACATTTATTACAGTTTTAATGTCACGATGGCATCTGTCTTGAGCCAGCGGAAGACTAGGAAGACACACAGGAATAAGGGAGCTATATTTGTTGCAGGTCGCATTTTCAGAAAGGATGACTGAGGTCAGATAAACACATTATTAAATATACTGTTTTCTGCAGGCAGGAGGAGAGTGAGTTATGGTTTAATGATCTCTGCCTTGTACAATTTAAAGTTGTTTCTCGTGAAGAACTTACTAACAACCATAACTCTGGCAACTGACACAAAAGAGGTTTAAAAGATGTATTTTTATAACTTAAATAATAACCACATTATCAGAAACTCACTGCATGTACTTCGTTTTTTATACTGAACGTCAAGTCCTATGTGTACTATACATTTAATGCTGTAATCCATAATGTTTGCCTCTCTATCGCCATCTCTGTTTGAGACATAAAACTGCAGTTTAATGTAAGTACTTATCTTTACGTTGTCTTAAGTCATATTACGTCATACTTACTGTATATTTTTAAATCATTCTAAAGCCTGAAAGTGTAATTTATCTTAATTTCTTCTTATTGTTAGTTTGACCCATGGGTGCAAGGGAAAGAAAATACTCCGGCTGTCGTTGGCAGCGCAGAGCGAGCAGCACGGGACCCACAGCATACGGCAGGTTTAGGAGGAGGACGGGCGGCAGGGCCGTGGCAGGAATTCTGTACGTTTCCGCAGTACGTGGGTGCAGAGATGCTCCGATATGAGACCACTGGCACTGTTAATACAGATAAAAGTACAAAAAGTAATCTTGTTTACAATGTTATTCGGTGGCATTAATGGTGGTATCGCTTTTATTATGTGATAACAACCGGGAAAGCAACAACATGGAAAGCCCAAAGAAAACCGTAGCATATATATTCAAATAATTCACAATTTTTTGTTGTTTCGTAACATTATAACATAATTATTATATAAATGATGGAACACAAGGACTCTATAGACCACTTTGCAAGATGTAAACACTGGTCCAGAAGCACTTCTGGTTTCAGTGTTTATTTATTATTAGAATTTTTTATTCTTACAAATATAATTAAATCTTAAAGATATTTCTTTAACATTTTAAATTGGTTATAAATATCCTGTTAGTTGTATTTTGTTTAAACGTTTGAAACAGACAGTTCTTGTCGACCAGCACTGGAACAGTGTTGTTTATGTCATCCGAAGGTCGTGAAACATTGTTCGGGACTTCAGGTAAAGAGGAACAGACTACATTTAATGTTCATTTAAATGTTCATTCTGAGCATTGAAGGCCACAGAGAAACAGCAGTGATGTCCTGTTCTACTGGAGGTCTTTGATAAGAAATGCTGATTGCTCTGGACTCATACTGAGTATTAAAGGAGTACTAGATGATGAGCGCGCTCACACCATGACTTTGATCCTGGAATTGTTCGGCAGGCTGTTTCTAAAACATCAGCACACAGTTACAGGAAATGCCTAATTTCAACTCGACAAAAATGAAACCGTGGGTGTGGAATAAAAATGGTACTTGTTGGAAAACGAATACACAATGTGTTAAAGCATTGAATTGACTCATGCTAATAAATTCTATCCCACTTTTAACCTGAAGGTGATCATCAACATTTTATCAAACTTTTGTAAAAAAAAAGTCTCTATTCCATAAAAGAGAAAAATCACTCAGTTATTTCTTCTACACATCAATGAGAATAAATAGAGAGGCTATGTAAACTTGCTTAAGTTTCCTGCGTCTCAGATATTTTCTCTAATGTCTCCATTAGAGTTTCAGAAGAGATCTAAATGTCACAAACTGAGCTCAGATTTGTCAAGTCTGCAATCAAAAGTCAATATTATTGAAGATCTCAACATGAACTCAAACATTTCTCATACAATTGAATTCAAATCCAGATTATTTTACCTCTACAATCTACATACAGTACATTTCACACCGCCATACTCTTCATGTATTTGTCTCATTCGTTTCTTTTTTTTTTTTGTCCTAAGCAATTTTAGGAGAAACATCAGCTATGAATGAGTAACCTCTGAGCAATAACATTCTGGTCTATATACTGAAGATGGCACGGGTCAATGTATAATAAGAATTTTCTCTTATCATCTGTTTTACTCTCCATAAAGCAAACTTTGTTACAGTACACACTCCTATCATTAACAAAAGCAACTTGGATTAAAAGTAGATTTTATTTCATATATGACACAATTCCAAGCCTCACCTGTAAAACGGCACCTGCAAAAAACACCGTCCAGGTGCATCCAGGTGTGCATAACCCATACGCAAAACAACCCAGCATTGGAAGCGCATGGAATAGCATCAACAACATCTGGAGATGACACAAATGACATCACACAACCATTATTTCCATCCGAGTGACAGCAGTACCTGTCCTGACTCTGCACGCTAGTCCTCTGATGGCAAATGAATGCGGTCCAACTTCATTCTCAAGGGCAACTTTGATGCAACTCACTCTGAATACAGATCACGCTGAGCGCATCCAGTTATTTGCACATTATTGTGACATAAAACACAAACGTTTGAAAGAATTACCTGCGATTAGATGCTTAGCGGTGCCTGTTTGTGTTGCGAGGCACGTGGTGACTTTCCTCATGGCCTGAAAGTCATTTCTCGCGCAGTAATGGAGATACACCGTTGGAGAATTTCTTATACTTGACTGAGTTTCAGATGAATGATGATGAATAAGAAGGGACACGGAACCTGATGTTCTCGTGCTGTGAATTCTTGTTATCACCTTCGATGACGCTGTATGGCTGTGCTCTAAAAATACTAAACTCTCTCTCACACACACACTTAGATTCTAGTTTCAAATATGGGCAATTATATATTTACATTTTTATTCAATTCAGACAAATAATTAAAAATGTATTATTTCTGGTCGATCCGTGTCTTTGTTCTCAAACAGGCGTGTTGGTGTGTCATCGCTCCTTATCAATCACATTGCCACACATGTCACACACGACACCACCTTGTTCAGGGCTGATGGAGGGGCTCAGCAAGGGCTCATGGGTGGGATTAGCTTATCAAGTTCTCGCAGCACATCTCCAGCTTGATCGATGCGCTGCCATTGTGGCCGGTCTCCAGCTAGAACAAGGACTTTTTGATAACCTATTGACCGAGCTAAGACCCCAATCCAAACAAAAACAAAGGTACTTAATGGTAGCTTGGGACGGGGTGGATTCTTTGACGGCTAAAGGTGACAGTATGCCAACCAGGACTGGAAGTCTCTTATTGTGATGATCTAGCTAAAGAGAGGCTTAAAGGGACCGTTCACCCAAATTTGAAACATTTTTCTTCTGCAGAACACAAAAAAAGATATTTTGAAGAACACTGGTAACCAACCAACACTGGCTCCCATTGACTTCCATTGTGGGACACAAAACCACAGAGACAATTCTCAAAATTTCTTCTTTTGTGTTCCACAGAAGAAATTGCATGAAAATGTCAGCCTTACCATGAAAAAAATCATGTTTTTACCAATCATCACCATTTAGTGGTTCAAATACCCATGTGAGGTCTCTCTTCAAGTTTTTAGAGCATTTGTTTTATTTTTAGCGCATTATTTTGCATAGTCAGGTAAGTGCCATTTTCAGGATTGTCACATTCATAACGATCCATATTCCTCATAAATGGGCACATGAACATTAAAATAAAGTAACTATTTGATGTTCTATAAAGAGGCATCCCTTCTCCATTCATTGGGTATTATTACTTCAGGTTAATGCATTTTTATTCTCAGAAATCCAACAGAATTTGTCGCCTCCCAAAATGTCCTTCTTTTGTCACATCCATAACGCACGTTTATTTGCCTTTTTTAAGATATAATTTGTTCATAGTCTGACATTTTTTCTGATGCTTAAACTGTATCAAGGGTTTAGTGAAATATAAACAAATGGTTCAGTATATTGGTAATAACAACAAATACATTCAATGAGCGTTTTTATGTCACGTCCATAATGCAAAATGTCACGTCCATAACGCTGGAGTTGGAGGTTTGAATGACATGATGATGAACTGTCCGTTTAAATCGTAATGCAGCCTATTTAACACATTTATAGAAGGTTAATGCAAAAAAGTTTAAGATGTTAAGAAGCAGAGCATGCTTTGGGATTGCCAAGAGCAGATCTGTCTGAATGTATTTGTGTAGATCTGATTGAATGTGATTGTGCATCAGATGTGAACATGCGCACTCACCATAACTTTGGGGAAGCCCACAGGATCCTTCAGATACGGTTCATACTCGATCACATATCTGTCGAGGATTTCCAGCGGGCAATCAAGAACTGCCTGGATGAATAAAAAAGAAGCCACACAATCTTACAGCAACGTGTAACTATTTTACAAGACGTCTAATTTGTATGAATTTGTACAATCTCATATGTTTTAGTAGGTTAGGGGTGGGACTTCATATACTTTTTTCTAATAAATGTACATTTTTGTCATTGTTAACACAATGCCGAGCTAGCGGGACGGGTTCATGTAAAAAAACAACATTTGTATTGTTAAACCGTGGTGCTTTTTAATATAATTTGTTTTTGTAGGTGTAAGTCTTACCAGTCCTCTAAAGAGACTAAAGCCCATCGCAGCCACTACGTAAATCACAAAGAACAGGTCCACTGGGCGCCAGATCAAAGCCTTTTTCTGTTCACGTTCAGCCTGATGGATACAAGCACCAGTGGTGTTACAAATGCTAAAGAACATATTCTTCTGAACAAGGTCAGCGATGTCATGTTGGCTTTTCACCTTGTATGTGACCATAAGTGGGACGTCCCTCGGCCTGGAGAACAGGGACACCGCTCCCCATATGGGCACCAGTAAGAAGGGCATGTTCAGCCAGAAGGCAGGACGAATCTCTGAGCCATATTTACCTGCAATTACATATGCCATAGCAACAAGAAGCATGTTACATAATGTTCAGCCATTTGTTTCTATATGTACAGAATATAGAAAGGACCATGAAAACTGATGTCCTGTGGCTGTATTGACTCACCAGCGACTATTCCTGGAACAAACACAATCATGTTGGCACACAGCGATCCAGACCAAAAGAGTCCCAATGTGCGGTACTGTTTCCTGGCATGATAGCACACACGCATTTCACACACACGGGAACATCTTCCTTCTTTAAAACACAACACCAAGTACTGACAAAATGTCATGTCATGTTCGTCCCAGATAGTGTCACCGTAACCCGTTCAGATCACTTTTCTTTAGTGTTTTTTTACAGTTGGTCTCATGTGGTGTCAGCCAGATGGTAAAGGATTTGTCATGGCTCTGCTTCCTTAGTCATGTTTTTCTTGGTCCTGTAGCAGAGCCATGACAAAGTCTTTGGTTATGTGTGGAGAGAAACATATTGTTGTCCGTTTGACAATAATATACGTTCTCTCCAGTGTCTTGTCATTGACCCCATTCCTCTCGTTTCCTTGTGATCTTTCCCTGAGTGTTTAATGTCCCACACCTGCCCCGTGTAATTATCCCTCGTTTGTCTTCCCTATATATACCCTCTTGTTTCTTTGTCTTGTGCTCGTGTATTACGTTGTGTCTGCGTTGTGTTGTTCTGCATTGTGTTGTTCTGCATTGTGTTGTTCTGCATTGTGTTGTTCTGCATTGTGTTGTTCTGCATTGTGTTGTTCTGCATTGTGTTTGTGTTCATGTTCGTGCTCTCACCCGTGTTCCTGTTCCTTGCCCTGTTCGTGGTTTGTGAGTTTTGTGCCTTGTATTATTTAAGACGTTTGGTCGTGTGTCCTTTAGTTTAGTTTATTGTTCTTGTTTTCATTTTGCCCCCCCGTGGGAAGTCTTTTGTTTTATATTTCTTAGTTCTGTTTTCCCCCATTGTGGGTGTTTTTGTTCTGTTTTTGTTTTTTGTATAATAAATATATCTGTTAACCCCTTCACTGCCTGCCTGCGCTTGGGTTCTTCTGCCAGTCCGTGACAGAATACACGAGCCCATTCAGAACCCAGCGGGCAGCAAGATGGACGGCACGGCGTTGTCCTCACGGTCCGCTCAAGCCCGCTTGCTGCTAGGTTTCCGCCAGGGGATCTACGGGAATCGGGAGTTCGCCAGGGCATTCTCGGCGGTGGCTGAGAGGGCTGAGTTCAACGAGGCAGAGTTGAAGACTATCTTCAACTGCTGCCTCACTCAGCGCCTCACCCCGTCTGAGAAGAGGCTGCTGGGTCCCCTAGGGTTCGCGGCAATGGTCAGGTTCGTGGCCAACCGGGACGATCCCAGGGGTGGGGTTCCACGTGGGACTTCCACCTCGCGGTCGATCACGCCGGAGGGCCTTGACCTGACTGCCGCTGCCCGAGGGGACTCGGTACCCTTCGGCTTGAGCTCCACGGTCTCCGTTCACTCTGGTGGCGCCGGTAGCGAGCGGGAGGGAGGGGATCCGGGGATGACGTCTGCTAATTCCTCCGCTACGGGACTCCCTCCGGTCCCCACGGATTCGCCAAAGTCGGCTATGGATCCGGTGGTGCGGAGAAGGAGGGAGAGGCGCAGCGGAGGAGCGTCCACGCCGGTGCAGCTGGCGGTGCTGCCGGCGTCCAGTCCGGTGGTGCTGCCGATGTCCTGTCCAGTCCGGTGCAGCCGGCGTCCAGTCCGGTGCAGCCGGCGTGCTGTCCAGCCGGCATCCAGTCCGGTGTAGCCGGCATCCAATCCGGTGCAGCCGGCATCCAGTCCGGGGGTCCAGCCGGCGTCCAGTCCGGTGCAGCCGGCGTCCAGTCCGGCGATCCAGCCGGCGTCCAGTCCGGTGTCCAGTCTTGTGTCTAGTCTTGTGTCCAGGCCGGCGATCCAGCCGGCATCCAGTCCGGCGATCCAGCCGGCGTCCAGTCCGGCGATCCAGCCGGCGTCAAGCCCTGTCCAGCCGGCCTTCCAGCCGGTCTTCCAGCCGGTCCCTAGTCCGGCAGCCAATCCGGCCCCGGGGAGACCCCCAGGGTCAAGGACTGTCCTCCCCAGGACTCCTCCTAAATCCCTTTGGACTACGCACCCTCAGGTGCAGCCGGGGACTGGGACTTCTCCCCACCCCCATGGACTGCCCCCTATGGGCTCTGGTTTGGCCCCTCCCCCCCTCCCATGTTTGTTGTTTTTATTGTCTCACCCCAATCCCATTGTGATTTTGTCTTGTCTTCCACTGATTTTGTTTTCCATGTTTTGTCTGTTCTTGTCTTTGTCTCAGTCTGCCTTGTCTTGTCCGTCTACCCCTTGGTGAGCACCTGGAGGTGCTCATTAAAGGGGGGGCTTCTGTCATGGCTCTGCTTCCTTAGTCATGTTTTTCTTGGTCCTGTAGCAGAGCCATGACAAAGTCTTTGGTTATGTGTGGAGAGAAACATATTGTTGTCCGTTTGACAATAATATACGTTCTCTCCAGTGTCTTGTCATTGGCCCCATTCCTCTCGTTTCCTTGTGATCTTTCCCTGAGTGTTTAATGTCCCACACCTGCCCCGTGTAATTATCCCTCATTTGTCTTCCCTATATATACCCTCTTGTTTCTTTGTCTTGTGCTCGTGTATTACGTTGTGTCTACGTTGCGTTGTTCTGCATTGTTTGTGTTCATGTTCGTGCTCTCACCCGTGTTCCTGTTCCTTGCCCTGTTCGTGGTTTGTGAGTTTTGTGCCTTGTATTGTTTAAGACGTTTGGTCGTGTCCTTTAGTTTAGTTTATTGTTCTTGTTTTCCCAAGTAAATAACTCAGACCTGTTTGAGATGCGGTGCACCAGCATCAGGTAAATGATAAAGTGCACGATACCATCCCAGTAACACATCATGGTGGCATACGGTGTACCGAGATACGGCTCGCCCTGGAGAACCAACAAAACCAGCACCAGACAGGGTCAGATTGAGAGAGAGACCAGTAATCGATGACATCATCAACTTTGCAATACTGACGGTTTTCTGATAGAACTCCATAAACCCAGAGATGAAGCCGTCATATTCCAAAGCGCTTGTGAGGTCAATGATACAAGTGAAGGAAAATTCTGCAAAAACTGAAGAGAAGAAGTAATAAAGTATACACAATATCAATAGCGTTATTGTAAATGGACAATGTACTAATGCGACAATGAATGATAACAAAGCATGTCATTCTTTAGTTAAATTCTTACTTAATGCTGCATAATTTAATATTTTGTTACATTTTTGTGTATGCAATAACATAGTGTATTGTGTACTTTGCTAGAGATTGATCTAAATCACAATCAGTTCTGCCAAAGAGTATGCATTAAGAAGCATGTGATCATAATAACCGCTCTAATATCAAACAATAGAATATTTTCCTTGGGAAAATGACAGACGGCTTTATAATAAAAGAGCAATTTTCAATCACTTCGTTCCATTTTAATTGCAGGTTTTACAAGAAAAGGCATCTGTCCCCAATGGGATTAAGAGTTCGGATTTATTGGCACTTTCGAAAGGCTGAATTGAAATGTTTTTGGCTTTAGCTCTAAGCCTTAATGCACGGCACAAAGAAAAACCTCAATAATAAGATGTTGGGAGCACTGAACTGCCCTATCAAGAGTTAACTGCCTTTTCTACTCTCTATATTAAAAAGATTTCACTCTTACCAGCTATTGATTTCTGGCAAGGTGGAAGAGGATAATGATGTCTGCTAGCAAAGGTGTGAACAAGAGATTTATATTGGGAGCCTCGTGTTGAGTATTTTTCCGGTGTGAAGCACGGCTGTGCCAAAAGGGCACTTTGCGAGAAAGAAGAATACCCCATGTGGCATTTCCTAAGTGCCCAGGTGACGCATAATGAGTGGCAGGAGACATAAAGAAAGACCATTCTTAAGCATGGAGGCAAAAAATAATGACTGTAAATGTCACAGCTTGGAGCTCAGACATTGTCCGGTGGATTTAAAGCAGTTCGACCACAAAATGATTGTCATCAGTTACTCACATTCTTCACAAATCTAAAACAATCAAAGTAAAAAAACTGAAAATGTGCTGGGAACACAGTAAAGCAGTGCAGATTTTCAAAAAAAAAAACATGTGTGTTTGTGCGCGCGAGAGTGTGAATAATTGAATGGTGTATTAAAATACAGTTTCATCGACGCACACGCCTGGCCGCAAGTTAATGGTCTGTGTTTGGTTGTAAAATAACTATTTCTTTTTCATTTAATTTAGATTAATATAAAATTTCAGGTCTACCGGAAGTTAAGTTTGGGCCACATACCGTATGTTTATTTTGTTGCTGAAAGTTTTGCTTTTAAAGCTTCAGGGCTTATTGTGCAGAAAACGAGGACGTATAAGTAAAGACATGTTTTATATTGTATAGCCAAACATTATTCTTATATCCAATTTCATGGCTGGATTGCCAGACAAGATATTGTCTTCTGTCGTGATAGTCATCGTGTGACTCTTAGCTTTGCTTTCTCCTCGAACCCTTTTAATCCACATGGGTCTTGGTTTGGCTTACCTGCATTACAGGTGCGATAGTGGAATGATTGTCTCTGATATCCCAGAACGACATTGTGTTCCATGACACCGCCACCTTTCGCTAACTTTCCCCCTTTATCTTTAAACACTGAATTCCAGCCCGAAAAAAGCTAACATACTTTCTATTGTGACCATACAGCGAGCCAAGTAAATGTAAAGATCCAATCGGTGCCAGTGAAATGTAAGCGCGAGATTTTCATTGATCCAAATGGGGTTAAGTTACATTCGCATTCAGTCAGTGAACAAGTTTGTGACCTCACTGCGGTAAGAATTTTAAAACTTGTTTGTGTTTCCGATATCGTGTTTAATTTTATTATTGATTTGGATCTAAATTAAATGTGGAGCTCATACCATAAAACAAAGGATCTTTGGGAGGATCGCAGCGGGTAGCAGCGTAGACCAAAATGAACACCGCCACAAGAACAGCCACCCCAACTTCAAGAATAACCACTGGCCTGAAGAAAAAAATAGACAAACATTAACCTAAGTCAACGTAAAATTAGGCTATCTATCTATCTATCTATCTATCTATCTCCGTCTGTCTGTCTGTCTGTCTGTCTGTCTCTCTCTCTCTCTCTCTCTCTCTCTCTCTCTCTCTCTCTCTCTCTCTCTCTCTCTACCTACCTACCTATCTATCTATCTATCTATCTATCTATCTATCTATCTATCTAATCTAATCTAATTAAAAGTATGCACTTGTTTATCTTGGACATTTCTAGCGCTCTTGGCACTTGGCATTCCATGGCACTAAAAATTCAAAATGTTTCTTCCCAAATTACTATCCACCGTGCGTGTGTGAGAGAGAGAGAGCGAAAGAGAGAGAAAGGATCCTCTTCCCTGTATCATAAATGAGCAGAGATGAATGGGTTGGCAGGGAGAACTGTAATTATTCCAACACCCAGAGCACCAGCAGCAAAGATGGGAGCACGTGATATGTGCCGACGTAATTACGACTGTGAGTGGAGCTATTCAGACAGGAAACATCTCTTATTTTTAACTTGAGATATATACACAGCCCACGGTGAAGGGCGTAGCTGTTTTAGAACTGCATGGGAATACATATTGGGATGTACAATGTTTTAATACATGTTAACCTGATTAAAGAAGTTTGCAGATTTCCATGACTTTTAGTTTCTGCTTGTTTTCTATGAATTATTCAAATTCAAACGATCTGCTAACAAATGTTTAACACCAAAAGTCAAATAATATCAATCCATAGGATACTTTCGAGTAGACTATATTCACTAAAGAATTATTCATGACTGACTATAATATTTCACTTTTTATGAACGAGGACCAAGTTCTGAACTGCATCCTAAACAATATCTAAAGCTCCAAATAAAAATGTTTGAAATTGTATTTCTAATATCAGGCAGTCAAATGTCATCTGTTCATAGCCAACAATATGCACACGGGTGTGTCTGCCAAACTTTTCTTGGCTTGAACTGGTTTTGAACTCCTACATCATTTGAGTATTGTTATGATTGCAATGTTTTTTTTTCTCGTGCTGTAATTTACACAATAATAAGAAAGCTATTGTTTATAACAATAAAACGTACATCAACACAAAGACTTTTATTAAGTCAATAATACAAAATGCTTTCACTGCCCTCATGTGGAAGAAAAAAGAAACAGATCATCTTTAAAGGGATAGTTCACCCCTAAATATAAACTCTAATCAAAAGATGTTATACAATTTCATTGTATATAACTTTCATTGTGTATCAAATAGAGCAATATCAAGATATTTTGTATTGCATGGAATGTTTGAAGTGTTATGAGGGTTAATCAGTAAATGATATACTTTAGTTTTCTTTTTAGCGAACTACCCCTTTTAAGATCAGCAGTATGTGGTAAAACACAATTATGGGACCATAGTTGTTGTGCTTGAAATGATCAGCACCATTGTCAAGTGTTTTGAACAAGAGTAAACACACACAGCGAGATTTACATTCATTTATGGGCAAAATTATTTAAGTAATCTAAAAACAGGCATACTCACTCTTGAAATGCCGGAACATTGTTCATAATGTAAAGTACACCAAGAGCTGTCAGGGAAAACAGAAAAACGCATATCTCTTGAACCATTGTTGGGCTGGAAAATCTGCTTTTCAATCCAGGAGTCCACAGTTTTGCATCTGTAAGTTGTTAGTTGAGAGAGTAAGATTTGTTTATAATAAACACAATAAATTATATCACTATAATATAAGATATATAGCTTATAATCTAATTCATTTGATTCCACTTCAAGGGCTTTTTAGAGAATAAATATTGCACAGGTGTGTTCTGTGAAAAAAGCATCTACTTACCAATGCACCCACTTCAAAATATGTTCATAACGCAACACTGCCACTATGAGCACCGCATTATAGGAGAATAATCGAGCCAAACAAAGGAGCTTTTGGAAAAGTACATAATTTGATTTAGTAATGCGTTTACATAATCGTGTTTACTTTTGGTCCAATTTGTCGAAGGCATGTGTGCCAGAAAAAGGAAAGCTCTGCCAAAGCGAAAGAAAAGAGGCTTTTGTGTGCTTGTGTCATTTTGTAAGCTAAAGAATTTACAGATCCACAGCTTATTTTTAAAATTAGTTAACAAATAGCTGGGTTACAAACAATTGCTATTGATACAACATTCTTGTGGGATCTATAATTATTCTTGCAAGCAGAACGTGCACTTGTACTGCTACTGTACATTATTTGAAAAAACTACTTTAAAAATAAAAAATGCTTTAATATAATATAATCTATATCTAATGTGCTTTATATGTTTTAAGAAAAAGCTAAACTGCAATAAACTAGGATACATTTAATGAAAAAATACTAAAAATTGATGGAGCGCTACAGCAAGGTAGAGGCAATTCACACTATTACCACCAGGGTGCGCTAAAACCATAAACCATTAATCTCAGAAAAGGATTGAAACCTGTTTTTGGACTTTTAAATTACTTAATAATCGTCTAAACTAACGCAGTATAACAAGCTCAAAGAGGCCAAAATTCAAAAGCACAAACCAGTCCTTGTG